>NC_085137.1:513346760-513522783 GCF_035046485.1 Aedes albopictus | reverse complement strand
ATCACGGGGCTGGACGTTTTTGTTTTGGTGGAGCGTATTGCCCTGTTTGTTTTGATAAGGAAAATTTTGGAACGTTTTCGAAAAACGCTTCAAAGCTTCCATAGCCGCCTCACCAAAGGTAAAGTTCTCATGCAACACTTCACTGACTTTAGGAACAACGATTTGCAGTGAACAATAGATGGAATAAGGCAGCAGTTTTAGATATATTGCCATTTCTGCTTAAGGGGGGCATATTATACCTGTTTACCCTAAATGTTTGCTCCGACATCGCTTGTTACAGTAACTAGCTGTCTCCGGTTAACTTTGTCTTTTCTACTGCGTTGTTTGACGTTCCCTAGTTCAAGTCCCCGTTCAAAATATATGGAAAACTGATGTTCAAACAATCACAATTTCTTCAAGTTTTTTGCCTCAACTAAGCAAAGACAACCAAAATCGGACATTCCGTTCGTAAGTTATGCGCAATCGCATGCATGCCACTGCATTTTATAAAATTTCAGAACATACGATTACAATACTTCGCAAAAATAAAAACGTATCCTGAACCGAAGCACGTGTTATTGTGTCACACATACTATAAAGCAAATTTAAAATACAAAAGCCGTTCAATGATTGTTTTGAAAAATAATATGAAGAAGAACTGAAGATCATACTGCCAACTTCTTCAACCATAACATTCAAATTGATAATGTTCTGTTCAAGGAAGGCAGACATGCTCAGCAATCATGATTATTGCTTTAATGAGATTCGTAATAGAGTACTTTGGTATAAATGAGAGAAGAGATTTCTTTTGTTCTTCATCTTCATGGAAAAAAATAATATTTTTCAAATGCTTTATAGTATTCTGTTTGCCGATTTATTGTAAGATCGCTGTGAATAGCTTGTACGGCTTTACTGAAATATGATTATTTGGTAAACAAACGCCTGTAGGCCTGTTTTATTACGGTTTTTTTATGTTCCATAATGATGAAGAACATCTCAAGTATGCTACAGTGGGTGGGGGTCTCTTATGGAGTATGTTGAAGACAACTAAAAATGAAAATAAGGGTTTATAGGTTAACATGTTATGCTATTATTCCTTATCCTTACTAATAAAATTTAACATACTGGATGTGAGCTGACTGAGGAAATGTAATGCTTTATTTAGGCAGAAATTCAGTATAACAAGCAAAGATGAGGCACAATCACTAACAATTATCCCAATACACAGGCGTGTGATCATAAAATAATGCATATAGGACTTTTAGGTTATAGTTCTATCTGAAAGTAATCCAAATAATCGAAGCGTCACATTTACAAACATAACACATGGGAGTGCTATGAAGAAAACATCTCTACACTGTGGATGCAAACTGTAATCTCGCCATGGCATGGAGACTCTCCATTGGAGAGTTTCTGTTACTGCTCTCTACTGACCAAACTATCAAAGCTAGGTTAGGACAATGTTCTGGAAAAAGGACATGGGATTAAATGTTTGTGAAGTGAATTAGCAGCAAGTGAATGTAACTTTGTTTAAGTTATTAGCCCCATCCTTCGTAATAAAAACGTAAAAATTCCAAACAAATTTTTACTCTAGACCCCCCGACTGATTTTTTGCCTTTACCCTTAACCTTTCAGTACTCGCGCCAATTTTTGTAACGCGAGCAGTCGCGCGTTGTACTTTGTACAACACCCATACATTCTGAAATATCTAAGGATCCAGATTGTTTAGAGGAGGACTGTCTTTGGCAAAGTTGTTGTAAATTGCATGGGCTACTTGATGCTGACAAAGTTGATTCGTAATACGTCCACTAGGCGGCGCTAGTGAGCAACATCATGTTATATCTTACATCTCAGGATCCTGATATCTTAGAAAGATGGTGTCTTCGGCAAAGTTGTTTGGTGGGTAAACGGCTTACAGATTATTGGCCGTTTAATTGGAAATTCCACCACTAGGCGGCGCTAATGAGCAAATAAAATTTATATCCTATGTATCTCGAGAACCTGATAACTTAGAAAGATGGTGTCTTTGACAAAGTTGTTTGGTAGGTCAAGTACTTACGGATGATTCGCCGTTTAATTTGAAATTTCATCACTTGGCGGCGATAGTGAGCACGTAAATATTTTATGTTATGTATCTCTGGACCCTTATTACTTAGAAAGATAGTGTCTTCGGCAAAGATGTTTGGTATATCAAGGGCTTATAGATGAGTGATAGTTTGATTTCAAATGCCACCACTAGGAGGCGCTAGTGAGCATGTAAATTTTTAATCTCATGTAGCTCAGGATCCCGATTAAAAAGGCACGGGACACCATTTTCAGCCAGAGGCTGTACAGACTGAACAGAACTTAACACTAGACCATGGACACGACATACATTACATGCACCAGTGGATAGCATGGTGCGGTTACACGCTTGGTAACGCTAACCGAACGACCACGAAGCTCTACTTTACTCAGAAAGATGGTGTCTTCGGCAAAGTTGTTTGGTAGATCAAAGACCAAATGGAGGAAAAGTTACCTCTCGTGCCGACCTTCTAAAAGATCGAAAACTTACAGATAGTTGTCCGTTTGAATCGTAATTTCACAACTAGATGACGCTAGTGAACATAAAAAATGTATATGCATGCAATAGTTCTCAGGATCCTGGTTACTAGAAGAGAGATGGTGGTTTCGGCAAAGTTGTCAAATAGGTTAAGTGCATTTGGTTGATGGGTCGTTCACGCCATGGATAATTAAAATCTGCAAAAAATAGCGGAGAAATAGTTATAACGTCCTTTTTTCAACCATCTTTGCCTTTACGAAACAAAATCTAACATAAGGACAATCAGTAAACTTAGTAATCTTATATTTTTTGAAACATTTTTACAACTGATAGACGTGTACGAAATTATTAAAAAAAAATAGTTTGCTCATTAGATTGTTGGTAGAATTTTCATCTTGCCAACGATGGACGTAAAACGGGGATGGGGTGTATTTTTGCAATTGTAAATTTGGAAATTTATAAAAAACATACTTAATTTATATACAACAATTTTATTTCTTTATTTGTGGAGACCCCGAAATTTTTACTCATTATTACTTGAAAATCAATTATGGAAATTTTTGATTTATTTATGTACTTTTTGATTGGTTTATGGAACTTTTAATGTTTACCAATTAAACCACTCCTAATTCTTTATTGCCAATATATTATTTTGTTATGGGGAATAATTCTTTTATATTTTTAAGCTGTTATTTCATCTTAACTGATTGTACCTTAGAATCGTATCCTAGATGAATACTCGCGCGCTTACCGCTATATATGGGCTGTTGTACACCTTGTTCTTTTTTACGTCCACTTTTGGCTGAACTTCAAACAATTTTACCCTCAATACAATAAGTAAACTGAACACTTTTATATTTTTTGCAACATATCCTAAATTCCAGTGAATCATTTTCCAGGGACATTTCATATTAATCAAACTTATTTTGTTTGCCTTTTGTGCATCCAACGCCCCTGTCATGAACTCATCCGAACTTGTGTACGCTAGTCGTGTGCGAAATTCGACTGTGATGATAATGAGTTCGGGCCGAGTCTAAATGGCTGCAAATGTCGCAATACCTGCAGACTAGTTCTTCCAGGTTCTTCCTCCTTGGGTGGATTCTGAGTGGGCTGTCCGTATGTTCTTTGGGATTCCGATGGAGAATGTCCTTGGCGTATTCTCCCCTTCAGTGAATTTTCCACAATACAGGTTTAATAGTTCACATTTATTAAAAGCTACACAATTAACATTTTCAACTTTAGATACATCTAAGCCTAAGGTTTATAAAAAAAAAGTAGAAAAAGACGTTATTCAAAACCATTTACTGCATTTGATCAGTGCTAAATGACCTTTGAATATCTGACGAGAACAGAAACTGAACAGAACAGAACAAAAACTTCAAATCAAACGGAGCTCGTCGTGCAAAATTTCTTGACCATTCCAGAAAAAAATAAGAAATTTTACTATTTAAGCTCAAATCACTTGCGCTGTTTCATTTGAGATCCATACCTAGCTTTTAAGAAACGAATTTCCCGCGTAGACAGTTTCCATAACCGATCCTTACGTGTCGTTACGATGAACAGAATTCACAACATGTCATGTATCAAAACAAAATCGACAGGACTGTGACAGTTGGACGAACTAACTAACCCCGTGTCGAAACGTTCGACAATTTCGGAAAATTTTACAGATAAGTTATATAATTCTCCAGAAATTTTCTCAAGATTCATACAATTCTCCTGAAGATCTAGCATTTAAGAAGAAATCACTGGAATTCCTACAAATATTTCTCAAGAAATTACTCATAAATTTGTCACAACGGTCCCTTGATTATGACTAACGATACATTATTTCTTGGGGAAATTCCGAAAGAAAATGTTCTGTGGAAGTTTAATAGCAATTGACCTAGGGTCTTTTTGAGACCGCCCTTGAAAAAGTTTCCGAAAATATACTAAACTAATGTCTAGAACATAAGCTGAATGATGTTGTAGATTTGCAACAACATTTGTTGGAAATATATTCCTAAAATACTTAAACAAATTGAAAAACGAACCCTCCAGGAAGTTCGGAAAAAGAGAAACTGGGGAATGCTTAACGAATTCTTGAAATAATAACTATAAAAATTGAAAAAGAATGTATATCCCTTCCGCGACGAACCAGCACAATTGTACTGTTGAGCAATAACAGTTTTACATATTTTTTTCAATTGTTTATTCTTTGGTTTACCTGATGTAAGTTGTTTTAATTATAGAGCTATTACTTATACTTGTATGCGTCAAACAAACTTTTGTTTATGTTGTGTTTGCGACTTACCACAACAAGTTAAACACAAAGTGAGCAAATATTGTAAAACATTGAGACAGACAGACAAAAAGTTTTATCTGTCGCTTTGATTTATCAAGGTTGACAAAGCTAGGAATCAAAGGATAAGAAGCAGTTCTTACGAATGCCAAAGAAAAAGTGTTGATATGTTAAAAAATATAAAAGTTCTGGAGAGCCAAAGTTGAGCAATTTGTATGGAAATTCCACTTTTTTGTGCTCCGTCCCGAAAGGGATATCAATTTTCACAGCACGAACTTCTAGACAGTGGAATAAATAAAATACACAGTAGGATCACCTACAAATTTCGTATTGTGGCTGATGGTATGCTGATGACAGACCCAGAAGAAGTTCAAGTGATATGTAACATTAAAAATCTGAACGATGTTCAGTGAAATTTTGGAAAATTTTCAAAGTTATTGTCTTTGACAGGATTGTGGTGAGAATTATGGATTTCCCCAATTGAACTCTGGGAGGTATTTCGATGACATTTCAGTGATGGTGATACAGTACTTGCTTGTTTTAATTTTTTATTCAGATTGAAAATTCAACATCATCGTTTTTTATCACTTTTTCTTTGTTTTTGACCTTTCCAGGTACTTTCCCAATAATATGTCATGAATCGTTTCATAAACTTCACAATGAATAAAGGGTACGAGTGCCATCGTTGATCTCACGCTCCCATGTTCATCCTATTCGAAAACAAGAGATTACGGCACCGATTTATTCCGTTCTTTTTGGTTTCATGCGTGCTCACTTCTAACAAAAAATACAAAAATTAGAAACATACATTCAGTAGGATGAAAATGGGAGCTACATGCTTAATAAGGGAACCAATACCCTATTTTGAATTTCCTTTCGAAACATTTATAAATATTGTAGGTCGGACTCGATTATCAGGAGTTGAGTTTTGGAACAACCCAAACAAATATTTAGCAAACACAATGTTGCAGATAACTGAAATTTTGATTGATTACTTTCCGAAGCTAATTTCACATAATCAGCTTTGAAAAGCATTGTCATTCGTAATGGATCAATGAAGCAAACTTTTCTAGTGTTCACCACATGTAAACAAAGGCGCCACTGCATATGGACGTAAGCATTGTGACAGCAGTCGAGTTACGTCAAACACACAAGGCTACGGTGGCGCTATCTGTCCATTCCATAGCAGCCGTTTTAGTTATTTCAGTGATCCATGCCAAACATAAATATATTGGAAATCTTCAGAACACGACTCCGGATAATCGAATCCGACCTGTATTTAGACAATCAATGGTCCTCAGTTGGTAACAAAACTTAATCTAGTTCAGCACTATCGTTCCAAAAAGGTGAGAGTTCTTTTGGAAACAACAACTTTTTTTAACTGTGGATCGTATTTTATACTTCCCACGTATTCTATGAACACTACTAGACAGACTATATGTTCTCTCCCCTAATAGTGGCTTGGTGGCAGGAATGAAATGCGACAGAGTGACAAACAGCTTTGGACGGTGTAACGCTTTTTCGAAATATTGATACCCTATAAATAAATCTAGCATATCATAATTAGCCCTTCAGAACGCGCGCTGTTGTAAGAAGTAGGTACAACACTACCAAAAAAAACCTCGCTCGTCGTATACAGCGCGAGCGCGGTGCAGTTTCATCTGCTTGATGGAACGCGTCCTGAAAGGTTTTTAACAATACATACTTAATTATTCAGATTAGCTTGAAACTGGTAGCAACATCTATAAGCCAATGTTCTAACTTTTAAACAGGAAAGTTGAGAAACTCGCATGGAAAATACTCTTTTTCCATATAATGACGATCAACCAGCCCACCTCTACCACCACGTGGCACTGAGATAAAAAGTTTTGTATAAGGAGAATCACATAGGTACCTACCTAGCAGAAAATAAACTGCAAGAACGGATTCCAGCAGGACACACTTCTTGCCGACAAGATTGATTCCCTTCCCTATCGACTGCTAGGTACTAGTCAAAGCTAGCTGCTGTTGAACGTAGGAGAAATAGAGGAGCTAAAAGTTTGTCGTCTCTAATTTTGCTCTAGGAAGAGGAGATAGAGATGTCGAAAGAATGGAGTGTGATTTTCTGCTCACCGAACGGTTATGAAAGCAAGGGAAGGACTACTTCGGCTCAAAAGTTCCAAACCACCTCTATTCACAACCTTGAAATGATATTTTCGTTGACCAGCGATTGATTCAAATTACATTCTCAGCAAAACCGAATTCATCGAAAAGTCAAAATTGAGCCCGATGAATGTCAACCGTATTTGTCGGAAATGATCATTGACCAGTTTTTATTACTCAGTAACTTCCCCCCTTCGCAGCTGTTTGGAGAACGATTCGACGAAACTCTCGTCTGGTTTGGGTCGAGCCTTCGTAGTACTCTGGGAAAATCCGAGGAACTCTGCGAGAATCCTGAGATAATTTCTCCGACGTATACTCAAGTGGAGGCGACTCAACGCGCATCGAAGTCTTCTCCCGCTCCCGCGCTCTGACTGAAACTGAACTCGCATCCGATCAACCTGTGTTCTACGGCGGAGCGATGTCCCCCATCGTCCCGTCGCATCTATCGGTTCGAACCCGGTGGATGATGGAAGAGTTGCGAATCCCCCCAAATGCCCACGAGAGTATAGCTCACACGCGCGTGTGAGAGCTGGAGGAGGACATGAACGCGCGCGCGAGAATAGCCACTTCAGAATCCGTTGTCGATGCGCTCCCCGGAGCATCGCATCGGGTGAGGGTCCCCGAAAAATCTCACTTCCCCAATCGAATCTCCCGACGGACGCCTGGCCTGCTGTTTGTTGCGTTTATCGCGCTTAGCCCCGAGACCTGTAGAACTACCCGGTTCAAGTCATAGCCTCCTAGTACCGCAGAGGCCATTTCACTCTCTTTCTCGCTCACTTTCATTGATTTTAACTCTCCCGCCGACGCCGTGTCATGTACAGGACCAATGTGTGACCACACGGTCACCATATTTGCCTATTTGAATGTACATTAAACGTATACATTAGCGATGGACAAAAGTCAATTAGTTAATCCCGAAAGAACAATACGGTAACTCCCGTAGTTTCCAACCATCGCTGATTGAGTGTGACGCTTATTTTGGTAATCAATCTCGATTACGTCCTGCTGCACAGCATCTGAAGTCTAGTTAGAAAGTTTAGAAGAAGTTCAACATGAATCTCCTTCATCTCAAGATGCCCGGCTAGCTCAGTCGGTAGAGCATGAGACTCTTAATCTCAGGGTCGTGGGTTCGAGCCCCACGTTGGGCGCATATGTTTTTTGCTCCACTTCCAGATACGGTTGGATTCAATCAAAACCTACGCACATATTAGTCCTGTATTCTGTTTACAACAAATATAGATTAACAATGACAACAGTAAAACATTAATGATAAATATCGATTGTACAAAATTGCAACAGCAATAATTCTAAAACTTCTTTCTCTGAATAGATGGCAGCACCTATCGATACTTCTACAACACTCATCACTCACATTATTTATTACTAGAGAAGAAAAGAGACATAAAATCCGATCGGTCTTTCTCTTACTTGTTTGGAAACCACATCCAAGTAATGAAAAAAGTATAGGTATCACACAAGCTTAAAAGAGGGGAAGTGAGTGACTGGTTCATGTGGGCGTAACGAGCGAATATTTAACACATACAGCGCATGTGTTGGTATAAAAAGCTGTTTTTACACTCACTTCAATCAGATTAACAGATCATGGTTCTCGCAAAATTCGTAATTATCCAACTTTAAAAACATCTCAAATTGCTGCGTCCATTTCTTCCGTGCATTCGTTTTTCCTTCCTTCGCGTCACAAAAACCGATCCCATTCGGCCGATCTACCATCAGTCGATTCCTCCTGCTGCCGCACACAGCACGGAACGACCGTTCGTCACAACAATGTTCACTAAACTGAAGTATCATCACCCATCAAGCGCTTGTTTACTTACACGTAATTGACGTTTATAGAGTGAATTTTGCACTGCCGGGCATCAAGTAGCCCTCAATGACCACGTTTACACGGCATACAACAAGACAAGGCAGGATGTTCAACTATGTAAACAGCAATTTTGAACATAAAGGTCATTCTTATCTTCCTTCTACGACGAGCAAATTGATGTGGAATACTAGATTGTAGTGTCCGGAGGGACACTTCCGAGCATACCAGCTGAATCCTGCAGCCGAACGCACGAAAAGAAGCGAGACCTTCTTGCACAAAATGCTTTACAAGACTGACGTTTCATTTCATTTTGATCGTTTGCTTTTTTTTTCGGTGGTGCATCACAGCAACTGATGCTATATGCCCTATTAATCTTTTTCTCTATATCTCTCTCAACCCCTACATAGATTATTTTGTTTTTTTTTTTATTTCAATCATAATACAAGGAAAAATAACAACTTGAGTAATCATAGAATTTATTGTTATCTAAATTCAATATTTAACGAATTGTTTTTAAAACGAAATTTCTATTTTTAGATAAAGTCGCGCATTTCACTCACACACGCCCATACGTAAAGTGAGTTACGAATGCCAGGTAGGCGAGTACCTTGGGAGTACCACACGCTCAAAAATACCAACTCAGGCTTTCGATTTGAATAGGTCGTAAGTTTGCTGCAATTCCTGTGTAGATTCGTCCTATGTAAATCGACCAGAACTTTTTTATATGTATCAACCCGATAAAATATTCATGACGATGAGGTTAATGATTGTGACATTCCGTGGATTGTTAGTTAAGCACGTTGTATATTTTATATTTTTCTATTAGGGTCGAGCATCTTGTAGATTGACAAAGAGAGCTATGAAAAACATCGAGTTCTTGGTTTTAGCGTGCATTGATAGCTTTGACCTGTCATGCGAATGTAATACCCTATTTTGGGTACGTTTGGTTTACCGTGCAAGCATATGGTGAGTTACCGATCAATGTGTATGATAAACATACCTTACTTTTTAATAACTTTGCTTCTAGGCATTCTTCTTTGGAAGCTGCTGATGATGATTTTGTTCCTTCCTTTGACAACCTTGAACACAAGGGGCCTCTTTAGCTCAGTTGGCAGAGCGCTGGTCTTGTAAACCAGCGGTCGTGAGTTCGATTCTCACAGGAGGCACGGGTAAATTTTTTGACTGATCATTTTAGTATACAATTAATGCATTAATATAAGCGTTACTGCAGTATACTTCAGTGTGGTCATACTATAAAATTCAGATTTCGAAATGAAACAAACAATTGGTAATGTTATATTAATTATGATTCATTTAGCCAAAGTCTTTTCTTCTAACAATTACAATATGATAAATGGATTAAGCTAAGTACACTAAGTGCACTTCCCCACTCGAAAGATCTTCAGTTGAGCATGGTATGCCGATCGTAGATATTGCGACGCTGTTCTCGTACCTGCCGCTTCCACTTGTCCTGCGAGTGGCCCACTCGATTCAGCACATTGCCATCACGAACTTGCATGTCTTGACTGTGATTACCCACGGCAACCGTAGTGTCATCCTGCAAACACGATAAGACACAAAGAGATAAACTCGTTAAAAACAATATCGTTGAATACTTTCCTACAACAAGATGGGTGTCAAACAAACAAAATCTGCTTTGTACAACTGATAACAGTGATGAACTAAAGAAGGGTGCAACGAAACAAATGATAAACTGAAGATGGTGTAATTGTAGAAATTCATTGGGAGGTTTATTGTATGTTGATCAGCCTTGCTGTATCATTTCTCAAATGATACTCAAAATTAAAAGATAAGCGGATAGTCAAAGGGAATCTTCCGCCGTCAAAAGACGAACCCGTTCCCGGTCTCTGGAATTCGAAAAATATACGGAGCTATCGCTATCACTCTCCTCTGTACTGGCAATTATGGCGGCGGATGTGCGCTTATGGCTAAACTTAACCCTATAACTATCACGCTTTAGAAAACTATTAATACTATGAAATGAATTATTGTTATCACGGTATTCGATATTCACATCTTCATTCGTGTGCTCCTGGTAATTTGCTTTGACGCGCTTGTTCAACAGCGGATCCAGGCACATAAGGAACAGCATGTAGATCACCAACAGCGAAATGATCCAGATGACGATGATTACGACCACCTGCGAACGATAAACCGTACAATAATATTCAATTTGTCATTATCCGACAACCCCTAACATACCTTGATGATCGTGGTGTTTCGGTTTTCGTACTTGCAGTCACACCGTGGACAAAACTCCTGCTCTTTGCCTTTGATCTTTTCGGCAAGTCGCGGAAGAATGACCCCATCGCAGTTGCATTTGTTCGGGGGCACATTGTCGATGATCAACATGCGATCGGAGTCATCCTCGGTGTTGTTGTTCACCGATTTGATGCTGGGACATATGCACTTACATCGTTTGTCCTCGTACGATTGTGCCTGGAAAGGGGAGGTCGTCAATAGTGGATTCAGTATGGTAGTTGTTGGAGTAATTTCATCCATGACAAACGCTTTCGATTTAGTAAGCTTTCCTTTACTACGCCCAGCAAAATAAAAAAAAAAATAATCTCTCAACGAATGAACGAATCAATAAAACAAGTATTATTTTTTTACACCAACAATCATATCGTAGCCAACGAAATTCATGAAACGCAAAAAATCTACCAGTCACAATTGAAGTTCGCCATATAAACTACAATTTCACATTTTGAGCAAACAGCTACATTTACAACATTGGAATATGAAATGAGAAAGAAAGAAATAACTAAATTGTTAAAATCCTTTTTAAAATCACTAATCAAAGAAACACAACTTGTTTTAACTTGACGGCTGTTCAGAAAATTCATCAGTTTCACCAAAAACTGTACTCCACAGGTTACATGATACCAACATACAGGGGTTACTCAAAATAACTGGGACAGGTACAATTTTCACTTTTCAAAAAATGTTCAACTCTCTGTAACTTTTCGAAAAGTTCATCAAATATTCTCAATTTTTACTGTAAGTTCATCAACTAGTTGTGTATCATTAGTCCAATTTTGGAGAAGATCGGACCATTGTCCACGGAGTTATAAAGATTCTAGAAAAAGGTAAATTTATCCGATACCCAACCTTGAGCTGTTATATCTCCGGATTCAATTAACCGAATGCAATGAAATTTTGACCATTCATGACTTGTATAATGAGCTATGAAAAACCTTTGACTTAACTTAAAATTCTTAACACGGAAGAAAATTATAACGATTAGATTATTTTTCTAATAAAACACCAAATTATCCAAAACTTCAACATCGTTTCAAAATTCAAGATGCAAATTATAGTTCAATTAATTTCCCTCTAAATGACTTATATATAAATGTGTTTTGAAGGAAACCCAAGTAACCAGTAAGCATTAAAAATAGCATTCCTTCAGCATTATAGTAGCCTTTACGATAAGGCGGTTAATGCTAATTAGCCGTATATGCGCCTATAGTGCTACCTTACAGCAGGTTTTGGCAAAATAACGGGCTGTCTTAGTGCTATCCCTTCAGGAACGTCGTGACGAAATGTCAAAGAAGCGTAACGCCTCGTCGAGCAAAAACAAAACGAAAATAGATTGACGTCTGCTTCTCGTTCTCTCAGCCTGCTTCCCGCTTCATCGTCCTTCCATATTCCAGCCGGTGCTAGGTGGTACTTTTTTGCTGATTTTTGTAGTGATGTAGGTTTGAACTTACGATCCGGAGATTGATGAATCATATCTGCTTCTGATTCGGTTGCTCCTGATCCACGATGCTAAAACTGTTCCGGTGGCGTGCGTTGATTAAATCGCCAATATAAAGAATGATTCGATAACAGCTTCAGATTCAACATCAAAAACTTGTTTTCATTGAGATGTTTCATTGTGGTAGAGGATTACGATCCCTTCTTTTAAATATCTGTGGAATATGATTCTTTCTTCCCTCTTTCAAACAATCCTATGATCCACCAAAGCATCCACCTATTCCGCACACATTTTCCGATGAAATGATAAATAATGGGTAACTTTTTGATGGACAAATTCCCAAACCAATCCAGCTGCAGTAATGTTTTCTTTGGTACTTTTGGATGAGTAGAGGAAAATGAAGAAAAAAATAAGATGCACAAATTTGTAAACAGAAGCATAGGCTCTGTAAGAGAGAGACAATATGTGTTGCCGAATGCGTAACATATCTCCCAACCTTTTTGCTCCTAGCATTTAAAGAGCAGTTGACAAGCATTCTGATTGCTCCCAAGTGAAAACACTTCAAGCAGTTGAAATGCTAATTAACAGCCAAAAGCATTTGAGCAGCACAGCTTATGCTAACTCAAGGCAGTTATGCATTCAAACTGCTTATGTAGGGCAGCAAGCAATTTAAATGCATAATACGGGCTGATACACGGCTTATTCAAATGCTTAGTGGTTACCTGGGAAGTTACAACATAGCCGCTAATAAATTGAGAAAAAAATGGGATGCATATTAGAAATTGATGAATTTACTAAAAAATCGTAAAATGAATGAAATCGTTATAACTTTTTCTCTTGTTAAAAATTTAAAGTTAAGTTAAACGTATTTAAGAGTTCATCATATAAGTCATGAATGGTCAAAATTTCATTGCAATCAGTTCATTGAATCCGGAGATATAAAAGCTCAAAGTTGGCTATCGAATAATTATACCCTTTTCTAGAATCTTTATATCTTCGTGAAGAATAGCCCGATCTTTTCCAAATTTCAACCACTGATACACAACTAGTTGATGAACTTACAGTAAAAATTTGAGAATAATTGATGCCCTTTTCAAAAAGTTACAGCGAGTTGAACATTTTTTGAAAAGTGAAAATTTTACCTGTCCCAGTTATTTTGAGTATCCCCTGTACAAGCAAGCGGGACAGTTCATTTGAAGATAAAATGTCAGTCAATGGTCTAGTTTTAGTACGCACAGACGCTTGCCGGAAGCCATCGTAAGGTATAAAAGTTGCATTTGCTTCATCAGATTACTACAGTCACCTTCTTATTTTACTTCTTAATTACATTTGATCAGTTGAGGCGAAGGTCCAAGCCGCGAGCATCGAAAGGCTATGACATCGAATGCAAATCTTACAAAAACCAATACACACGAAGTAAAACAGCATTGCGAGCAACCCAAGCGTTGACGATTCTTCTTGATATGTTATCTTTGCAAAAAATACACCTCCCACAAGACGACGAACGTCTTATTTTTCACGATTTACTTACCTGAGAACTAACTATTTGTAAGCAAACTACCAGCACTACACCCAAAAGTAGTTTATTATACATTTAAACTAATTTTGCCGTTCGTTAACCGGCTTAAATTCTCTTAAAAAGCGAAAAAATACACCTCCGTAATTTTGCTGCTGCTTGCGTTGCGATAAATTACGAACTTTTGACAGCTCTCGCTAATCGCCCTTCACATGGAATGTCAACAAAGCGCTCACTGCACACTGCTGCGCAGCTTTGATGCACACGATGCACAGGCACTCGTGAGAGTTCGTGAGTGACTCTTGTCGAGGGGTGTTCGGAAAGTTTTACGATCATAACAAGCTGAAAATGCAAACAAACTTAAATAAAATTAAGCAAACTGAAGTTTTAGATGATTCAGTCCAACGATGTTCTGTTGGAGAGTGAGGTAAAACATATGGCAATTAAGGATTTTTTCATAGTCACACACCAACGTTCAATATGTCCCACGTTCAGCTGGATAATATGGCTCACAGAAAATGCACTGCATTATCTGATCTCAGTTCGGAAACCAGTGTGCCAGTGTTATCATGGTAAAATCAGAGCTAGTTAGTCGAGATTCCCAGATTTCAGTGCCCCATCACTGCAGTATTTCTCTATGTACTTTCTCAGAAATTTCTCGAGGATTTCCTCCAAGCGAACCTCTAGGAATTTTTCTATAGATTCCTCTTGGAATTCATTAAAAAATGTTTAGGATTTTTATTAGGGGTTTCTGCAGGATTTTTATTTTCCAAAAATAGTTCAAGAGTTCCCAGATGTTTCTGCAGGTCTTCCTTCTGGATTTTCTTTAGAAAATCCATCTATGGATTCCTTAAATATTCCAGTTTATTTCAAAAAATATTTTAGGGATTCATTTAGATTTTTATTAACATTTTTTTTATTTCTACTAATTTTTCTTCAACGATACTTCCGTAAATATCTAAGGAGACTTCTTAAATATTCCTAGAATTACTTCAAAAATTTCAGCAAGGGTTTCTTCAAAAGTTGTTCCAGCAGTTCCTTCAGGAATTGCTAAAGCGGTTCCTTCAGAGATTCCTCCAGGAATTTATCCATGGGAATATACCAGTGCACTGGAATATTGAAGAAGTCTCCTTAGATATTTACGGAGTATCGTTGAAGAAAAATTAGTAGAAATAAAAAATGTTAAGAAAATTCGAAATATATCGCTAAAAGAATTTTTGAGATAAACTGGAATATTTAAGGAATCCATAGATGGCTTTTCTAAAGAAAATCCAGAAGGAAGACATGCAAAAACATCTGAAAACCCCTGGTGGAATACCTAACAAAACCTCTTGAAATATTTTTTGGAAATAAAAATCCTGGAGAAACTCCTAGTAAAAATCCTAAACATTTTTTAATGAATTCCAAGAGGAATCTATAGAAAAATTCCAAGAGGTTCGCTTGGAGGAAATCCTCGAAAAATTTCTGAGAAACTACATAGAGAAATACTCGTGGAATAATTTTGAAAAAATCCCAGTCTACATTTCTGCAGGAATCTCTGCAAGAATATCTTCCAGCCTCTCCATAAGAATCTCTGAAGGAATCTGTAGAAAACATTCTGAAGGAATCCTTGTAGCAATTTCTGAAAGAGAAATGTCTTTCACATATCTAAAGGAATGTGAAGAAATTATTACGAAAAAATAATGAAGCACTACTAATGCATATTAACATATAACATCTTGTAGTGGAACCTTATAAATGCGTAATAAATTAGGACATTACATTTGGACAAACACAACACAGAACATGATATTTTTTGCCCTGTTACCCTATTGGATAACAATTTCCGATGACAGGATGACGAGGTTTCATTAATGTTGTTTGTCCATCAGTCAATCCTGTAATCGTATTTTCTCTGGCAGGTTGCCTTTTGTTCGCAGCATTAGTTGCTTTCATAGCTTGAGTTTGGTCTAGGAATTTCTAATCCTAAGGGGGCATCCTGAATGAGATTTTAATGTGAGATATCTACACTTTGATGTCCCTGCTAGGGAAGGGTCTACACATGTCTTCCTGTTATTAATTGCCCGAAATAACCTAAATGTAGGCCATCAAAATGATGCCACTGATTTCTCTTAGTGCCCTATCATTTCAGAGCACAATAAATGTGCATTAAACTTGCTTAAAAATTTACAAGTTAAAAACGTTCGTACAACACAATAAATAAAACTTGTAATAAAATCTAGCAAATTTCCTTAATAATTTCTTGTAGAATTTTTAAAGCAATCCTTGGAAAAAATCTTTAGAAAACTTTCGAGTAAATTTTGGAAGAATTGAAATAATGAGTTTCTTACTATTTTTTTTTTTTTGATTTCCTGGATGATTTTTAAACTAAACTACGAGAAGTTTCTAAAGAAGTGCATAAAAGAATTTATTTTATCCCTGGTTGATGTTTTCAGGAATTCATGAAAGATTGTTTAAATACATACTAGGATGAATTTCAACAAGGTCTCATCAAACAATTATCGAAAAATCTGTGTTAGTTTTTCCAAAGTAAGTCTATGAGAAATTTGTAAAGAAATCCCTTGTGGAAAATATTTCTGAAAGAATACCTCGAAAAAAATGTGAAATAACCCCTAGGGCAGTTTTTTTTTTTTTTGTGGGAGACTTTACCGCTATGCGGCATTCGTCTCTATAGCTTTATTTGAAATAATAATAGTTCCTAAATCTTATTGTACAATCCGATGTTTTTCAGATATTTCATTACTTGCACTTCAGTTTTTCTATCGTTTCTTAGCAAATTTTCAAGTGTGTTGGGCAGTTCTTGTCGCTGTAGTTTGTAAAGTTCACATCCGATGAGAATGTGGTGAACTGTTTGGTTCCGTCCACAGTGGTGGCAGAACTCTGGTAATTTGTTCTCGAAGATGTGGTGTTTTGTATACCAAGTGTGTCCCAAACGTAGTCTGGTCAAAATAATTTGCTCCTTTCTCTTCGGCTGATCACACCATTTTCCAACTTCCGGTTTCACTATTCTCGTAATTTTCCTCTCCGATGCTTCCCATGTCTTCTGATGCGTTTTCCAAATTTCCCCTCGGCTCCAACGTACAATATCCTGGGCTGGAACAAATTTTGTGGCTCTTTAAGCGTTTCTGTTGCTATTCGCTAGGCGATCTGCTAACTCGTTCCCTAATATTCCTGAATGTCCCGGGATCCAACAAAAACTTATATCTTTGCCTTCTGCTTCCCTTTCAATAGCTTGGATATACGGATGTGCTGAATTTCCTGCTTCTAGCACTTGAAGACAGCTGGCTGAATCGCTGAATATGACGGATTTGCAAGTTATTTCTCTAGTGGCTTGGGCTAACGCTGCAGCTTCCGCTGAAAATACCGAACACTGTATGGGAAGGCTGGCTCCACTTCTTGAAGAAGGCCCGACGACTCCAAATCCAATTTGTCCACTTGCAAAAGATCCATCGGTAAACCACTTTTCATGGTTTTTATATTTGTCGTGGACGTGTTCACAGAAGGTGTTCACCGCAAGCTGGGGAAACTGTCCAGGGCAGTTTCTATAGGAATCTTTACAGATAGTTCTCGAATGGATTTCACAATTCTGGAGCAACATTTGAAAAGGGCATACAAGCATTGGTAAACAATGACTTCAAACGTCGTTCCTGAGCCCCCCTCAGCTTATTCACAAAAACTAAGACCGTTATCAGATAGAGCAAACATCGATCTTTCGGATAACGGTGTTCATTTGCGTGGGCTGGCTGCTGTTATGCCCTCCGGAGCGTTTTAGAAAAAAGACACAAGACCTCTTGGGCCCTTTTCAAATGTTGCTCCAGAATTTTGGAGGAATTTCTAAAAAAATCCAGGAAGATTTTTTGAAAGAAATTCAGGTTTTCAAAAAAGAATACCTGGGCAGCAATTTCTAAAGCAAACCCCGGAGAAAATGTTAGAATAAATCCTTGGAAGATCGTTTGAGAGAATGCAAGTCCTTTTCGAAGGATTTTTTGGGAAAAAATTTTGGAAAGGTCCCGAAAAATAGGGTAAATCTCTGAAAGATTTTTTGAAGATACTCATACACAACTTTCTTACACGGCTCTTTGCGAAACTTCTTAATTTCTGGAGTAACCCCAGCACAAATTTTTGAAGGAACTTTTAGAACATTTTCTGAAAAAACTCTGGAATAGCTTCTGAAGGCATCGATGAATGTTTTGTTAAAGAAATCTCTGGAGAAAATACTGAATAAATGTCTAAAGAAAATTCTGAAATAACTTCTGCACGAATTTTTAAAAGAATCCCTGGAAGAATTTCTGCTCAAATTCAAACTGTCTATGAAATTTTGGAAAAAATGGAGGAATTTCAGTAGTGAAACATTTCAGATGCTTTGTATGAATTCTTTGTGAAATTTGTAGAATTTGCCGGATTTCTTATGAAATCAATATAAATCCTTCAAATCCGAATATATCCATGAAAGATGTTTTGAAAGAATACGTGAGGGAATTTTTGGCCGAATACTCGGGCAAATTTGCTAACGATTTTTCTTTTTGAAGAATTTTTGAAAAAAGCAATGGCAGATTTTCAAAAGAAAGCTCCAATAGATTCTCCAAATGAATGTCTAGAGAAATTTCTGAATAAATATTTAGAGGATTTTTTTTAATAATCCTCAAATAATCTTTTCAAACAATCTCTGAAATGATTTGTGAAAAACAATGGAGGAATTCTTAAAGCAATTCATGCAAAATTACGTAAAAGAAATTTTCGTGACCCTTCTGGAGGATTACATGGAAGATTTTCTGAAATAGTTTGTAACATGATGATTTGATTTGGTTCACTTACATTTATTTAAAACCGTAGAATTGCAATAAAAGGCGACCGAGCAGATAACGGTACAAACCAATACTACTCGGTACAGAACGATCGTCTGGCAAATACAGCACAAGCAGTAACCAGGAACCCTTGGAGGAATTTCTGAAGCAATTCGTAAAGAACTTTCAGGGTAAATAAATCTTCGAAGACATTTTAAAAAGAATCCCTGAATGATTTTCGGACCTTTTTAATTGATTGGAACATTTATGTACATAACGTTATTGGACATGCGTTGCTCAAAATATTGTTTTATTTTAATCAACCATATACATTTTTGGAGACAAAAGATTTCGATCGTAACAAGCTAGCGAAACGGTGCAATGGTTTATTTGTTTTTAGCGAGAATTATCAATATATGCCAAATACTCCGAGCCTTTTATCAAAAACTCAGTTAAGCAGTTTTATATATTTTTTAAAACAATTAAATAAACATTTTGCTTCGACTTTATGTAAAAGTTGACTTTACAGACATTTCGAAAATTGAATGTCCACTAAATCGAGGTAAACCTGTATTGGGTTCTCATTGATGTTTAGACTACGGTGATAATTTGAGAATACTACATATTATGTTTGTTAATCATTTCGTGAAACAAAAAAAACTGGCCTAATCTAGAAGTTCGAGTTACAATAAGTGAGTGTAGTATCAAGTTTATGATTATGCTTATCACTAACTTCAATAGTTTTAGTACATTGATTTGGCGACCTAGGTCGTCTAAACTATTATGATCTTCCAGGCAGGGACGCCATATATACAGATGTTTGAACACCCGTACAGATTTCGTTTAATATTAAATACTTATGACACACATGTGATACAGGAATCACTGTACAATTGCGCTTGAAATGAGTGCCACACTGATAATTCTCTCCGTTCAAGTCAGTCTTGTTGGAATTTTCATGACAGTGAGTACCGTTGTACGTGTATCACACTCGTAACATATGTCTGTCTGGGGTAAAATACAGATGTTTGAGCTTAAGGCGAAACTGGAAGCATTTCCTTATTTTTTTGGTTTTCGATTTTGCATTAAATAACGAAGCAATATTTTCAAAATTGGGTTTCGTACACATGTAGAGTATGGATCAAGGTATCTTCTGATTTTTTTGTGGTGGAAAATGTTTTCCATTTTTGCAGAAACCATATTTTTGTGAAATTTCGTTCAAAAATTGTTTCTGTTAAAACGAAAAACAATTTCGCCCCAAAATATTCAGAAGATACCTAGATCCATACACTACATAAGGAGTGTATCGTAAAGTAGTTGAAAATGTTTAAACTAGCCTCAAAAATAGTTTAATTCAACTTTTGAGTAATTTTATTTTTGGAGATACTGTATAAATCCTTGAAAAAAGAAATGGCTTTTATGATTTTTTAAAAATGTTCCTTCAACTGGGTTTTTAACCTAGATTACTGAACGCATGTTTTTAAATTTATGCACACCTTCTAAAAAATTGAAATTGCGAAAAAAGTTCGATACTGTTCGAAAATTGTTAACTTTTTTGTGCAAATAGAATAAGCTCCAGAATCCTCATGATATAGGCAAATTATTTTTTTCAAGAAAAATCTCCACTGCATTTAAGCGCAATTCTTAAAAATGAAAAAAGGCCATTTTTGAGGAACCCCTTTTTTCTATGCTCCTCCAAATCATGTTTACGCAAATAAAAAATACATCAAAAGAAAAATTCGCATTTTTTTAAATAGGGTATGTTTTTGAATTTATAGACGAGTAAGTTAGAGCAAAAAATAGAATTTTATGACTTTTTAAGATATTTAAAGCAGAAAATTAAAGTTTGATTAAAAAATAGACGTTTTTTGGAGTGGATCATTTTGTAGATATAGGAGATTTTTCAATCGAAAAAATTAATTTTGAAAGTCGGTGTTGAATGATATGTTATGTATACATAACTGTTAACAAACACTAATATTTTTCAGATTTTTTATCGTACAAAATTTACTCGCTACAGATTTTTGAAATGTTGAAAAAGCTTAACAAAATTGCATTTTGTGCAGATTTTTATTTTGTGAGGTGTATTCATTTAACCATATTTTCAATAATACAAAACATTTTCCAAATGTTTCCAAGGTATTCTAAACTTAACTATATTGTGAAGATATCATAGAAGAACCGAAATGAAAAGACCAACCCAGCTTCGAGATAGAGCATTCTGAACATTTTCAACTACTTTCCGATACACTCCTTATGTACGAAAACCGATTTTGAAAATATTGCTTCGTTATTTAATAAAAAAACAAAAACCAAAAAGTGAGCAAATGCTTCCAGTTTCGCCTTAAGGAGCTATTTTACGTTTTTTACAGATTTTTCATACAAATTTTGTGTGGGATACAGAGTTTTGAATAACGTGATACAAATTATTCAAAAAATGCCAGATGATTTGTCCAGGTTGACTGGTTTCATAATTTTATTCATTTACTTGTGTTGTTCCTTCTTTTCTGCTTTCATCATAAACAAGTGTTAGGAACCTAATAACAGTCAACCAAGTATCGAAGACACAGTACAGCATAGTTCAGTCTCTATGCACGTTCATTGACCTCCAATTAAATGTACCGTGCAACTGATTTTCGATTCATTTCATTAGATGTGACAAACAAATCGATTTTACCATTAGGCCACTGCCCATTAGGTAGTGCATTGCCCTAGGTTGTTATTTCCGATGTCATGTATCCAAGGAATGTGATATTTTAGTAAGCAAAATAGCATACATACGAAAGTTCTAGTTTATTTAGACATTTTAAAAATATGTAAATCAATAATCCCACTGTACTCTCTTTAACGCAAAGCCTTTTCCAATAAGAAAACTTTTACTAAGGAATATCATAACGTTACACGTTGTCTACAATCTAAAACAAACCGTTTCCTTAGGAAATCATCTTCCTAATCATGTAGTTCAGAATTCCTCCATTGCGGTAGTACTCGAGGTCTACCTCGGTATCGAACCGTACAATGACCTGGAACTTGATGCCCGTATCCGTTTCCACCGTGATCTTATCGTGGGGCTTCAAATTCTCCGGGAAAGCAATGCTGAACAGTTCCTTGCCAGTCAGCCCCACGCTATCGGCATTTTGTCCTTCCAGATATTGCAGCGGCACGATTGCCATTCCAACCAAGTTTGAGCGGTGAATACGTTCATATGATTCGGCGATAACGGCCTTAATTCCCAGCAAGTATGGTCCCTTGGCGGCCCAATCGCGACTCGATCCGCTACCGTAATCCTTACCAACGATCGCGATCAACGGAGTTCCCTCATTGACGTAGCGCTCAGCGCAGTCAAAGACATCCATTTCTTCACCGCTGGGAATGTGCAGAGTGCGTGGTCCAGGGCCGGAGACCAGCTTATTCACCAGACGAATGTTGGCGAAAGTTCCGCGAGCCATCACGGCATCATTTCCACGGCGAGAGCCGTACGAATTGAATTCACGTGGAGTTAGACCTCGCGACGACAGGTACCGAGCAGCCGGGCTGTTCCGGGCAATAGAACCCGCAGGGGAGATGTGGTCGGTGGTCACTGAATCGCCCAAGTTCAGCAAAGCACGTGCGTTGACAATGTTACCCAGCGTGGGCAGATCGCGAGTCATTCCCTCGAAGAATGGTGGATGCTTGATGTAAGTGGAGACATCGTCCCATGGGTAGAGTTTACCCGTTGGGGCGTTCAATCCCTGCCAAGACGGAGATCCCATCTCTACCTTAGCGTACACATCGCGGAACATAGCCGGAATGACATGCTGCTTCTCAACGGCTTGGATCTCCTGACGGGTTGGCCAGATATCACGCAGGAAGACCTTGCTACCATCAGGGCTAGTTCCAATCGGTTCCTTCTCGAAGTCAATATCCACAGTTCCAGCTAGGGCGTAGGCGATCACGAGCAGAGGACTGGCAAGATAGTTGGCACGAGTATTCGGGTGGATGCGTCCTTCGAAGTTCCTATTGCCGGATAGAACACCGCAACAGACCAGGTTGTTCTTTTCGATGGTGTTAGCGATATTGTCATCCAACGGGCCGGAGTTTCCGATGCAAGTCATACAACCGTAACCGACGACGTGGAAACCAAGTTCCTCCAGAGCCGGAACGACTCCCGACTCCTTCAAGTAGTACGTGACAACACCACTTCCTGGGGAAAGCGATGTCTTGATGTACGGAGCAACCTTCAGTCCAGCGGCCACAGCCTTCTTGGCCAACAATCCAGCTCCCAACATTACCGAAGGATTGCTGGTGTTGGTACATGACGTAATTGCTGCAATGACAACCGAACCGTGCTTAAGAGAATAGGTCTTTCCGTCGGTCCAGCTGAACGATCCTTCAGCCAAAAGTTCCGCGTCTGGAACGGCGAATCCCTTGAAGCCAACTTTGTTAGTCAGACATTCTCGGAAGTCCTTCTGCATTTCACTGACAGACACGCGATCATGCGGACGCTTCGGTCCTGAAACCGAGGTCACCACTGAGTTCAAGTCCAGCTCAACGATCTGGGTGAACACTGGATCTTGCGAAGCATCGCTGAAGTTACGCAGCTGAGTGGTGGCTTTGAGGTAAGCCTCAATAACCTGAACCTTATCATCGGCACGGTTCGTCTGTCGGAGATAATCCAAAGCGTTCTGGTCGATCGGGAAGTATCCAACCGTAGCTCCATACTCAGGACACATGTTGCTGATCGTCGCACGATCAGCAATCGACAACTCGCTGACACCAGGGCCAAAGAACTCGACAAACTTGCCAACAACGCCGATCTGTCGCAAATGCTTGGTGATGGTCAACACCAAATCCGTTGAAGTAACCAGGGGATTCAGTTTTCCAACTAGCTTGTAACCGATGACCTCCGGAAGCAACATAGAGATTGCTTGTCCCAGCATGACTGCCTCGGCTTCAATACCTCCAACGCCCCAACCAACAACTCCCAATCCGTTGATCATGGTCGTATGAGAATCGGTACCAACGACGCTATCCGGATACAGCATCTTAACTCCATCCTTCGATTTGCTATCATCCTGAAATACCACCCGAGCCAAATATTCCAAATTCACCTGATGAACGATACCCGAACCAGGTGGAATGATCAACATATTGTTGAACGCTTTGGCACCCCACTTCAGGAAGGTGAACCTCTCCTTGTTCCGCTCGAATTCCAGATCCTGATTCTTGGTCAGGGCATCCGGCGCCCGGGCAAAGTCCACCTGCACCGAGTGGTCAATCACCAGGTCCGACGGGCAGATCGGGTTGATCTTGTCCGGGTCTCCACCCAGCTTCAGGACGGCATCACGCATGGCGGCAAAGTCGACCACCGCCGGAACGCCGGTGAAATCCTGCAGAATGACACGCGCCGGCTTGAACGGAATCTCCAGCTCGGTGTCGGTTTTGACCGACTTGGTCGACTTCCAGCTCAGGATTCCACGGACATCCTTCTCGAGGACCTGGAAGTTGTCGCAGTTGCGGACGGCCGATTCCAGCAGTACCCGGATGCTGTAGGGTAGTTCCTCTGAAAGATTTTAATAGATTGGGTGAGGAAAACGGTTCTTTGGGAGGGTTGATTCCCAAGACTTACTGAACTCCTCGAACGATGCGATGTCAAAGTAGTGAAAGGTTTCGCCATTGACGTTGAGTTCCTTCTGGAGGTTTTGGAATGGATTTGAACCTAGGAAAAAGAGAATGTATGTTGAACAACACAATAAATATAATGCTCATGATTGGTAAAACAAAATAATTTTAAAATATATACACTTTCCCCATATGCACTCAAAATAATCATTTCATTCAAGAGAGCGTGAAATTTACCAGATGGTTTTCGTTGAGAACTCTCCAGAGATTTCACCAGGAGATGAGCCAAATTTGTTAGAAGGCTGTGGCTCAGGTTTGAAAAAAGATTTCTGGAATATCTGCAGAAAGAACAACCTCTATTTTCTTTAGAAAATTATTTATGAATTTCGGCAAAAACTCGGCCAGAAAAACAACCCGGTAAATATTTAACTAAACGAATTTCTAGGTACCTCGTATCAAATTCCTAATTAATTCCTTCCTACAATAGATTCTACCTACAGAACTATACCAGAACGAAATTTTCAGACATTCTGACAGATATTCGTTTGGAATTACAGTAGTATGACCAGCAACTTTGTTATAAATTCCGATAAAGTTTTTTTTATCAATACAACTAACTATTCTTAGAGAAATACTGTCCGACTTTACTCCAGCAGTTCTGTGATAAATGTTCCTGAATTACGTTCTCCAAAAAAAAATTTCTTAAGGTTTTCTCTTGACAATAATGCAGAATCGTAAAAAAAAATGCTGAAAAAATGTTTTGAAGAAATTGAGTGAATAAAAAGTAGCGAACTTTACTACTTGACAAGACGAGAGTTCACAAATCAAGCTCAAATTTTAGGTGGATGGAGATGGGTCTGGAAGTTAAACTGTGAGTTAAATTTTCCACAAGGATTTACCCAATAATTTTGTAAGGGATTCTATCTGGAACTCTTATAGACATACTTCTTGAAATGCCTTCCAGAATTTCTCAAAGAGTAAAGACCACGACAAGGACCACAACATATTTCTTAGTATTCCACATTAAAGTCCTCTCAGAGGTTCTGCCAGATTCCTACCGGCATTTCCAGCAATTCATTAAGCGCGAACCATCCAGGATTCCTGAATGTCGACTGATTTTACCTGAAGTTTCTCGCATAGATCTTGTACAATTTCTTAGGTATTGTCCCTCGCACGATTTCTACCAGAGTTACTCCAGCGTTTTTTATTTCAAAAAATGTTAATTGGGAATTTCGCTAGGATTGTTACAGGAGTTTCTCTCAGGATATTTCTCGATGTTGTCGATGGGTTTCTTTTAGAGTTTGTTCCGGAATACTTCTTGAATTATCTTCCGCAATTCTTTTCTCAAAAGTTTTTCCCGGGATTTCTCCTATACCTGTGATCTCCACTAAAGTTCCTCCCAGGATTTTTCAGGATTTTTCATGGGGTTTCAGGGGAGCCTGAAAGAAGGAGGCTTCAGGGGTGTTTTGGGGGGTTACAGGGAAGAGCGCCTCAGTTAAATTTTCAACGAGATTTAGGTACGCTTCAGGGCCATTTCAGGGAAGTTTTAGAGGGTTTCAGGGGTTAAAGATTTGTTCTTTTTTTAGAGTTCAAAGCCCTTTCAGAGGCGTTTCAAGAAGTTTAAAGGGCATTTCAAAGCGATTCAGGACCTTCAACGTTGTACCTAAAACCCTCTAAAACACTAAAATACACCTGGAACCCTTTAAACCATCCTAAATCCTCCTGCAGTCCCCTGAAACCCGCTCAGGCCCCTGAAACCTCCTGAAATCTATAGGAACCCTCTGAAATCCCCTGAAGCACCCTATGGCGTCCTTGAGACCCACTTAATTCTCTCTGAGTTCGCTTGAGATCCCCTGACACGCCCCTGAGACCATTTCAGACACCCATGTGACTCCCTAAGATTCCCTGAAATCCTCTTGAAACAGTTATAGAGACGAACCAGCCAAGGGCTCAAAGTCTCTTTAATAAAGACAAATCAATCTCTTGAAACACAAAAAACACCCCCTGAAAGCCCTCTGATTCCTTTTGAATCCTCCTGAGAATACCTAGAACCCCCTGAGGCACCGTAAAACGCTACTGAAAACCCATGAAGCCATCTGAGACCCCCAAAACTCCCTGAGACTAGCTTTGATTCCCTCGATACTCTCAAAAACTCCCTGGAACCCCTCGAAATGTCCCTAAAAATGTCCTGAATGCTTCTGAAATTTTCTTCAAATTTTCAAGCTGAAACCTTGAAATATCTTAAAAATACCATAAACCCGTAAAGCTCATAACCTCGTTGAAACTTCCTTAAAAATTCCTTTGAATGTCCTCTGGAACCCCCTGAGCTTATGGGTGTGTTCTATGAAACTTATCAAAGTTTTATAAAATCCCCAAAAACCCTTTTTAATCCCTTGAAACTCGCTGAAATCCCCTGGAGCACCGTCTATGACGTCCCTCAGATCCCCTGAATCCCCTCTGAGTCCCCTTGGAATCCCCTGAGACTCCCTGAAATCCCCAAAAATCCATGAAACCCCCTGAAAACCCTCTGATTCCTTTTAAATCCTCCTGAGAACATCGTAAAACGCCCCTGAAACCTCATGAATCCATCTGAGGCTCCTGAAACTACCTGGCACTAGCTTTGATACCCTCGATATCCCCCAAAACTCCCTGGAATCCGTCGAAAAGTTCCTAAAAATGTCCCGGATGCTTCTGAGATCCCCTAAAACGTCTCTGAAAGCCTCTCAACACCCTTGAAATTCCCTTCAAAGCCCTCAAACTGAAACCATGAAATTTCTTAAAAACATCATAAACCCGGTAAACTCATAACCTCCTTGAAACTCCCCTAGAAATTCATTTGAAAGCCCTTGCCTTTGAAACCCTCTGAACTTATGAGCGTGTTCCATGAGACTTATGAAAGTTTTATGGACTCCCCAAAAACCCTTTTTAACGTTCCCTGAGACCCGCTGAATTCCCTCTGAATTTTCTCTGAAACCCCCTGAGACTCCCTGAAATCCTCTTAAATCCCCTTGAGTGACCCCAGAAACTTGAATGATCTTGGTAACACCTAAAGCCCCCTGAGACACCGTGAAACGCCCCTGATATCACATGAAGCCATCTGAGACCCCTGGAACTCCCTGGAACCCCTCGAAATGCCCCTTAAATGTCCTAGATACTTCTTAAATTCCCTAAAACGTCCCTGAAATCCTCTCAACACTTCTGAAATTTCCTTCAAAGCCCTCAAACTGAAACCACAAAATTTCTTGAAAACACCATAAACCCGTAAAGCTCATAACCTCCTTCAAACTTCCCTAGAAATTCCATTGAAAGTTCTCTGGAACCCCCTGAGCTTATGGGTGTGTTCCACGAGACTTATGAATGTTTTATGGACTCCTCAAAAACCCTTTTTAAACCCTCTAAAACCCCCTGAAATCCCCCCAGAAACCCATGAAAAAACCTCTCTGCGACCCTATCTGTTGTTGTTTCTTAAAACTCCCTAGAAGTCTGCAAACTTTTAAGAGAATTTTATAGAGAAACTACTGGGGAAATCTGGCGAGAAACGCTATGATAAACTAGTATCGCAAAAATCCCAGGAGAAACTGTTGGAAAGTTTTCCAGAAAAAGCACAAATAGAAATCACCGAAGGATTTTTAGGAGAATTTTGATAGGGTTTCCGGAAGAAACCTCCCGAAAAAATTCTGGAAGATATCCTGGAAAGTGCTCCTGAAGAAACCCCGCTAAAACTCCTGCAGAAATTCTAGAAGGAACTCTGGTAAAAATCCCATGAACAACTCTCAGAAATCCCTGGAAAAATACTGGGGGTAAATAAAAAAACCCTGGATGGAGTCTTGGGAAAAACTCCTCGACAAATCTAGAAAAAAAACTCCAACAAACCTTCAGGAATTCAAGGACAAGCTGCGGGAGAAATCTCAGGCAAAATGCAGTAAGAAACTGCGTAATAATTCAAGGAAGGTATCGCGGTAGATATGCAAGGAGAAATACAAGGAATACAGGGAAGAATTCTGGATAGAAGTTCGGGAAAAAACCTAAAGGAATTACGAAGCGAATTATAACTCGATTTCCAAGCATATCCCTAAGCAATCTCCAAAGAAAGTAGTAATTACTGAAAGAGATCTTGAGATCACAAGTTTTCTCCAGAGTTTACTAGGGGGCCGTCCATATACCACGTGGACAACTTAGAGGGGGGAGGGGGAGGGGGTTCGAGAAAAGTCCACGCTTGTCCACGGAGAGGGGGGTGGGGGTTTGTCAAATGCCCACGTGGACAACATTGATATAAAAATTAAGAAACAAAGATACACTAACGAAACAAATAAATCTAATAAGTAATTTTTGAAACAATTTCCAAAGCATCTCCCGGAGCAAATTTTGAAAAAAATCCTGAGGAATTATTTAAAAAAAGTGGGAGGAATTACAAGATGAAATTCCAGGAGATAACTTCGGTGGATTTCCCGGATAAACTTTCGGTGGAATACTCCTGGGAACTTATCATAAGCATTAGCTAGTATTAGCATCAAGCGAGTCGCACAAATTTGTAGGTGTTACATTCCTAGAACGCTGTTATGAGAGTTGCCTTCTTCCCATCTGTTGCACAAAGCACAAATATTTAGGATAGATATCTGACTCCACGACAAGATCGAATCAATCCGGAAGAGTTTTCTTAGGAATTAAAAGTTCTTTTAAAAAAGTCCCGGAAAACATTCGAAAAGTTCCTTGAAGAAACTTCCACAAGAGTTCCAGCAGGAATTTTCGAAGAAACTTTTGAAGATTTTGCGGAGGATCTTCCAGAAAATACCTTGCAAAAAAATTTAGAAGAATTAACGACGGTACTTTCGGAAAACTTCCGGGGGAAACTCCTGGCAGAATTCCCTGGGAAACTTCAAGAAGATTTGACAGAAAAAATACAGAATTCCCGGAAGAATTATCAGAATCTTCGGGGGAGCTTCTGGAAGAATCCTCATGGGAATTTCTGGAAAACTCGCAGAGAAACTCCCTGCAGAATTCCTTGATGAATTATTGAAAAAAAACAACGGTGAAACTTTGGAGAACTGGATTAACTTACGCATAAATTCCCGAATGTAGAAATACCGTAGCATTTCTTGGAATCCTCAGGAAAACTTCCGATAGAATTTCCAATGGAGTTTATCCAAGAATTCCACTGAAACTCCTAGAGTAAATCCTGGTGGAAGTCTTTAAAGAATTTTCAGTAGAGAAATTCCCGGTGAAAATCCTGCAGTGGCACTCCTAGAAGATTACCTAGTGAACCCAATAGTACCTCCTAAAGGAATTCCCGGTGAAACTCTTAGAGGAATTTCCTACCAAACATCTGGATAAATTCCCAGAGGAACTTATGAGAAAGTTCCCGAAGCAACTTCCGGAAGAACTTTTGAAAAAAAATCCCCGTAGAACCCCCAGTGGAATCCTAAGAGGAAATCCTAGAGGCGTTTCTAGAGAAATCACTAGTGGAGCTTCTAGAGGAATTCCCGAATGATCTCCTGCAGGAATTCACATTGGACTTCTGAATGACTTCCTAGTGGTATTCCTACATGAATTTGCCGTGATGTTTCTCGAGGAATTCTAGGTGAGGAATCCCCTGAAAAATTTCACTATGAATACCCAGTAAAACATCTGAAAGAATCTGCGGCAGAATTCCTGGAGGATTCCACAATTGAAGACCTTTTAGAGAAATTGTCTCAACAAATCATGACAATCATGGATTAAAAACATTCCGTTCAATTTAAAATAATGCTGTACATAATTCTTTTAAAAAGACTTTGAAAGAAACAATTATTTCTTTAAAAAAAAGTCATAAACTATCTATAAAACATTGCTTACAAAAAGAATCATTTAAAAACAATCAAAATCGAAAAAGTGAAAAATCTTTTGTTATGTCCACGTGGACATTGGGGAGGGGGGTAGGGGTCAATGTAAAGTCCACGCTTGTCCACGGGGAGGGGGGAGGGGGTCAAAAACTACGATTTTTCAGTCCACGTGGTATATGGACGGCGCCTAGTATCCATCGAATTAGTCAAGATTACGTATCGACCACCGTAACCAACCTGAACCCAAATCATCATTTCCCATGCTGATTGATAAATACATACACCTTGTCCTTTTTTACGTCCATGCTTGGCTGAGCGACAAAAAATTCCACCGCTAAGACAATGAGCAAACTCAACAGTTTTATATTTTTTAAAACATCTTCGTGATTGGGAGAAGTGTACAAAAATATAAAAATGTGTATTTTGATCATTATTTTGTCGGTAGAATTTTTTTTCGCTAAGCCAATAGTGGACGTAAATCAAGGTTTAGGTGTATATTATTACAATTTCAAGCATCCAAGTTGAGCATTATTGAATTCCAAAATGCGTGAGAAAATTGCACGCATACAGAAAGATCTGAGAATGATAAGAAATATCAAAACTATTGTCTTTTAAATAAAATACAAAATATTCAAGTTGAGATAGGTGACGAAGATTCATTTTTATAATAATCCCTTTCCTCCTATCTTATATGAAATTATAAAGTCCTAAATTAGAGACGAACCAGCCAAGGGCTGAAAGTCTCCCTAAACAGATTAAAAAAACCTAAATATCCTTTACCATTGATTTGAAAATGCAGAACATTTTTACCTTGTTCTTAAATTGTTCTAATTGATATCAGAACTCTCTGAGGAGTTCAGGAATTTTACAGGTCAAATTGGATTTCCTGATTCCAAGATCTTCCAGGTAGTAGACATCTTGTTTGGTGTTTAAGTATATTCTATTTCTATGGTTTCAACTTGTTCAACTCATATACATAATATGAGAATCTATTTTGAAATAAGTGAGACATGGAACGTTTAATCCTTTCTTGTAGGATGTATCTATGTAGGAATGCTTCAGATATTATAAGTTCAGGTAATTTTGTAAATTCATATGATCCTATAAAAATCTGTGTTCTAAAAATCACGATTTGTTGTATCGTATCTATTTTACAAATCTGTTATCAATGCATGACTCGTTGTAGTGAACAATCACGTCATGTCATGTGCTGATTCTTCTTTCTTTTACGAACTCCTAAACAATTTTTAATCAAATGCCCATGAACTGTTACTTTCATAATCACCGAACATGTTAATCAGCCCGCATTCATAATTTCACGCCAACAACTTTCTATACAGAATCACGCTCAGCTCAGCCAAGCCTCCTGATATAATGTCATGCCACTCAAGAGTGTTGACCATCATTAGCTGGTTATCTCTGTGGCTATTCCCTATTATTATTCGGTTGATACGTGCCGACCAAAATCTGCTAAAACCATTTGGCACAAAACAGCGCGCAGATTACGCAACTCAACATTCGGCGTTTGCGGTCAGGAAGCTGATAGCCAGCCACCTTTCCAGCGCTCAATAAAATTTCGACTGCAATTGAATTGATTGACATAGTCGTCTATCACTGCTTTGAGACTGTATTCGCTGAACTATAGCGGTGATGCCAGAGTGTTCGTAAACTACGCTTTATATATGTCGCAATGCTCGACAATGGATAATATCACCTTCATCTTAAGTTATTCCGTAGATTAGGAAATAATACACCTTGGCGAAATTCTCTTCCAAGATGCGCTTATCTGGAAGGTACAATCTTATCATACCATGGAGTGTACTTCTCCTTTAAATTTTAATAATCAACCCACTCATGGACAGCAAAAAACGACAAACAGAAAAAAAAAATCCACCACTGTTGCACGATACACTCCTTCTAACTTTGAACGCCGCCACTTACCAGCCATGATTATGCACGTCCGCCTTTCCCGACCACGTAGACAACTATACCGCGCCGCACGTCCTGCAGGTGTAGACGAAACCTTATTCTGCGAAAACCGGATTCCCCACCCAATTAAACGGTCCCTGACACTTTTTCCTCCAAAATCGGTTATCGGGATGTCTCGAATACACGGCGAATCGTTCTAGCGGCTGGATAGAGCGCAAAGGGGTTTTGATATGGTGGAATGATTTGGCACGAACACCCAAACCAATACCCTTAAGCTCAGTAGTATAGTGCTCCTCGAGCTCACAATCACCGGTCGAACACAACTCGTAACGAATGAACCGTCCGTATTCCGATATACACGTCCAACGCTCACCACGGCACCTGAGAAACTGAAACTGACGGGACCGCTGTCTGTGGATTTCTAACAACTAGTTAGCTGACTGAGTTCGTGCTAAAATTGTTGAGAGTCATTCGACACTCACATGTGCTTTAGGGTCTAGTCATATGTATACGTAATGTACGGCAACGACAAATAAATAAGAACAACGTAATAAGTTGAGTTTTATGATAAATACTTGTAAAACGATTCAATTGTATGTCACAAAAATAATAGATAGATGGAAAGGACTCACCATTATGACTTATCGGTATCAGTTTTGCCTTATCGCATTTCGCGACAGAGACGAACCAGCCAAGGGCTGAAAGTCTCTTAAATAAATACAAATCAATCAATCAATTATCGCATTTAAATTCAGGGGAAAATTAATTCAAATTTGTAGGCTACTGTTCAGTGTCGTATTCGAATTCTATTACCTAATATTTACAAAAACAGTACTCTAAATCAAATTCAAATTCTACGTCGACCGTTCTTGATAGCACTATAGTAATATCACACAAGAGCAATTTCTGAGATCCGTTCGCTTGATTTTCTTCCCTCGAGTTCATTTCTGGATCTGTCATCGGCTATTCGATATTATTAATTTACTAATCGCCTCGTATTTACTAAGCTCAGTAAGAGTTTCAAGAGCTTTAATGCGCTGAGCACATTTATTACAGAATATGAGTAAAGGATAGTTGCATTGAACACGACGAGAAAGTAATACAGTACCATACCAAATCAAGATGTTGGAAACATGACATATGCACAATTTTGTTGTATGAAGGACAAAAAGGGAGTGTAGACGCATATGACAAATGCGCAATTCACTTCAAGGTAAGAGAACCTCCTTCCAACAAAAAGATTCTATCCCATAATCCAACACCTCGCAGTACATATTAAGATTTCCGTCTAGTGTTTTGTATGTAAAAGGATGCATCAAACTAATCGCAGATAGTTGGAAGACATCATCAACTCTGAACAATATTCCAGAACGTTGGCCATAGGGCGATCACCTCCGTGATTTAGGCCTGGTAACCACGACTCCCGCATCCAATCTGAAATTAGCTAATACCCTCCCTGTTCCCTCCTAATTGTGTTAATTTGTGAAAATATTATTTTTGCAGTAAGGTCTGGGACCATCTGGGCAGGGGACCCATTGCATTATGGGCACCACGCTGCAACATAGGCAATTTTACAACACACGATTGTGTACACGATTAGCATAGTGCGGTATCTAGTTGTGTAGAAAAATCATGACAATTGTTGTAAACTTGACTGAGTTGCTGCGGAAAGTGCCCGAAAAAGGCAACTGCTTAAACGATCCCACTCACTGACTTAACGTAGCTTCGGAATTGTCAATAGATTGTATGCTACGAGCATACCAAATATGTTGATCCATCCTTATTACCCTTCTTAAGTAGATCTTTCCGATTCATCTTCCATGTTGCGTTGTCAATTATCTGAAGTACGTACTTGGGACTCAAAAAACTAGCTCTGTTCAAATGAGCATGACCGTACATACAATTCGTAGTTGCTACTCCGTGATATACCAGAACAATCGAAATTGCACAATGAACCAACAAACAGCTTGGGAGTAGCTATCGCTCTCAATGTGAATTTTCGAGAATTCCAAACTTTACTTAGTCAATAACGGCGCCTACCACGTTCTTACGGTCATCGAGGAAAGGAAGGAATTTTAGTGTGACGTACGTTGCTACTCCAGATAGCCGGGGTCTCCAGAAAGCCTAGTAGTTAAGACTATGGATCGCCAATCCGGAGACGGCGGGTTCGATTCCCGTTCCATTCGGAAAAATCTTAACGACTCCCTGGGCATAGTATATCATGGTGCTTGTCTCACAATATACAAATTCATGCAATTGCAGGCAAAGAAAGCCTTTCAATTAATCACTGTGGAAGTGCTCAAAGAACACTAGGTTGAAGCACAAATTTCTCAAATGGAGGAGAACGTGCCTCTGGAGCCGACCTACTGATACCTGAAGTTGAAGCAAGGCAGGCCAAGTCCCAGTGAGGACGTAGAGCCGTAAACAAAAAGAAGACGTTGCTATTAGAGACCGAGATCACCTCACATTCTGTCAGAGGAAGTAGTTTTTGTAAGTGGGGAGGGGGAAAGATACATAATCTGGAATCGCTTTAGTAATTAATGTGAATAACTAAGCAACATTTGAATCAAAACACGTATATATGTATCAATATGTCGTACTCAACATTACACAAGCCGACACCGAAGATGACGAACCATTCAAATTATTTTGTCAATGCATAAATAAAAAAAAGAATTTAATAACAAAAAGTGATTTCGGCACCAACATTTCAAAAGGGCGTAACTGCTTTTTGAAATAGTGCCTTCTCTCAAAGCTGTGGATCGTATGTTCAATCTTTTGGACAATCTATAAGCACTAAAAGAAAGCTAAAATCCCCCTCTTTCTGATAGTGGGGATGAATTTCATGGGAAATATGAAATACGATCCACAGCTTCAAAAGAAGGTACTGTTTTGAAATGCAGTTACGCCCTTTTGAAATGTAGGTGCCGATTTAGTGACTTGTGCCGACACTCGACGTGACGAATCCTTCAACATTTCCTGAGCAAAAAAAATGGAGAAATAGCGATTTGTTAAAAATCGACTTTTCATACATACTGGGGGCTCAACTGACACCTGAACTTGTAGTTTCATTATACGTTTATCCAAACGATGGTTAGCAGGATCTTTATTTTTGATCCTATCTTTGTATATACTCAAACGTGTTATCCCCACCGTGTTTGCTGCTTGCTGCTTACACGGTTTTCTCACTTACTCCCTCCACATTTTGCTCACTTCAACAATCTGTTGGAATTGCATTATCCGCTATACATATACTGAGAGAATAAGTTGACCAACAGGATGTGGCCTACAAAAAGAACTACTAATCAATAATTTTAAAATGCCAGTGTTTTCTAACTGCGTCCATACTTTCTGGGGCGGTCTTTGCAAAGTTTTGCAAACATTTGAAATATTGTCCATTCACTAAAAGCGAAATATTTCATCTTCAAGACAAGATATTTTAAATCCCTTTTAACCCTCAAAAGGATACCTTAAAAAAAGGTCCGTTTTGGGACCCTGGTGTCCATTGGACCCCAACATATATTCTCGCGTATCTCGTGATCCTTACTTTTTGAAGGGTTGATGTTGTCAGCAAAGGTGTTCAATAAGTCAAGGCCTATCTAGTGATGAACAATTTATTTTAGGAAATATCCGATAGTTGGCGCTAGAGAGCATTCCAAAACGCCCCTAATCAATGGGATGTAACGTACCAAAGCAAGCGGACAAGACGCACATAACAAAAGAATAAATCACACTTCTGTAAAAGGGTAGACATAAATGTCCGGCAGCTCAAAAGGGTTCGTTCAAATATTACGTAACGCAAGGGGTAGCGAGAGTGTCTAGCGCTGTGTTACGCTTTATAAAAAAAACATAATTTACCACACAAAAGTTGTTACGTGGAGTAGGGAGGAGTTCTGAAATTGTCAAATTTTGCGTTACGTATTATTTGAATGAACCCAAAGAGACATCACAGACAAACAGACATATCATTGATAAAATAACATCTCATATATCGCAAGATCCTGATTACTTATAAAGTTGGTGTTTTCGGCAAAGTTGTTTGATTGGTGAAGGGGTGCTAGTGAGTATACAAATTTTGTATCTCATATACCCTCAGTGTACCAGTAGCCGCTCGTGTTCCAATAGCCGCTCACGAGTGTAGAAAATTAAGTTCCCTGTAAAAATACAATCTTTTTTCCACGGATATTCAAAATATGCGTTGCGAATTATACACGGATGAAGACAATCATGCATATTTTTGCCAATAAACATCATTTTCAAGACGGTGAGCGGCTATTGGAACACGAACGGCTACTGGTACACTGACGGTATCTCAGGATTCTGATTACTTAGAAAGTTAGTGTTGTTCGGGAGGCCAAATATTTATTTGATTCGGAACTTTGACCTAGGCTGGTGCTAATGAACAATTTTTTACATTTTATATCTGTTGTACATCGGAATACTTATTATTTACAGAGATGGCGTCTACGGTAAAGATTTTGGCAGGCATAGGGCTAAAATATATATAGACACTATAGAATTGACAGGCTTACGGATACATAATTGAGTGATGAAATTGTTATGTACAGTTTATATTTTAGAAGAATCTCGGGAGAAATTCCTAGAAGAATCCTGAGAGGCATTCCTAGAGCAATCCCAGATGGAATTCCTGTAAGAATTTCTGGGAGAATGTTAGGAGAAAATCTTAGAAGAATCCCAGGAGAAATTCCAAGAGGAATCTCAGCAGGAATTCCTGTAGGGAACGCGGGAGGTTCCTGGAAGAACCCCGAAGGATTTCTTAGAGGAATCCCGTGAGGAATTTGTACTGGTACAAATTCTTAAATGAATCCCGGGAGGAATTTCTGGAAAAAAAAAATGCGGAGTCCAAGTGCATTTTCTAGTTTCTAGATGAAGCCCTGGAGGAACCTTTGGAGAATCATTGAAAGATTCCCTGTATTAATTTCAAATCAGAGTTAATTGAAATTGAAAACTTACATTCATATGACTAATTCCGTCGAAGACATCAATTCCGAATATTTTCTCGATCGAGACATCAACGTAACAAAAGTATATTACATTTTGGAATATGGTTCAAAAGTCTCATCTATGTGTGATCTTTGCAGCTACATTTGCGCCTCCTGGTGAGGCAATTCTGATGTAAATTACCCACCAAATAGGAAGTATTGGTATTGTTAACAGTTTATTAATATATTGTATCAAGACATTCACCTCAAAAGAAGTTTCCTTTTTTGAGGACATTTGTCGATCGGGGTATCTAGGATGCTGGGCGGACATGTATTTATTAGCGCCAGCTTGCAGATAAACTGTCAATACCAGTAGTCCTTGATGTATTAAACATTTTTGCCGAAGACACGAATATTCTATACAATCAGAATATAAAAATATTCGAACTAAATATAATTTTTAATCTGTAATTTTAATACACACTAGCGCCATCTACTGAGATAATTCGATTCAATTTATTTATCATAAGGTTGCCCTTGGTCTATTGAACAATTTTGTCGAAGACAGCATTATTCTAGCAAGTCACGATCAAAAGATACAATCATTCGTACTGTGGGGTCCAATGGACCCCAGGGGTACAAAATCGCCCGGTTCAACTTTGGTATCCAAAATAATCCATAGTACGCCATGAAACTATCGGTATTTTTGCACAAATAACTCATCGCTGTGTAGTTTAAAGGTACTGTAAAAATGGGACCGATATATCAATCCAAACTTTTTTGCGACCACTTCAAAGTGGCTCTGGGGTCCAATGGACCCCAGGTATCCATTAGAGGGTTAAGAGAGATGTCGCAAACACTTTAATGGTTTAAAATAAAAAAATGTACATGTATATTCATAGCAAATTTTGATGAAAACTTTTCAAGAAAGTCCTTTCATCAACACAAATAGGGTAGCGAGCCACTTGGGCAGTGACCGGTATTTTGGGCACTTTTCGCTTTAACTCAGTCAATTCGAAACTTTGTACATACTTTACAAATTTTGTACACGGTTAGATACTCTACGTATCGCTCAAAATTGGTTGAGTTATAGCAGAAAAGTGCCCAAAATAGAAGCCCTGCCGAATTGGTTCCACTTCCCTACGGTTCTGCCGTCAATATAAACTAAATATTTTAAAAAATTATATTAAAGGATAGGGATTCATAAAAACAAACGAAAATATTGAAAAAAACCAGATTATTTCCACCTAGTGGTGATAGTGCCTTCCTCGTCGAATATGTACTTATGAACTTTTCGTCGACGTTAGCCAAAATGTTTCTGAATCCTGAAAACACTTCATATAGTAAAGCAACAATTTTAACAAAGCCATCATCGATTTTCGTAACTTATTGATGATACATAGGGTAAGTGTACCAATTATGGCTATAGTACCCATTATTTGCCATAGTTGATTTTCACTCTTTAACGATATATATCAACAATAAAAAAAATGTGAACAACAGATCCCGTTCACAAAAGATGATTGCACTCATTTAAAGTCCACATTTTGCTCAAATTATGGTAGAAATAAATCATTTTCCTTAAAATTTCGGCTTCCTTGCACCCTTTTTCGCCATAGTGTACCAATTATGGCTAATCCCATAAGAAATGCATGCAAATAGTGCGAAAAGGAACCGAAGTTAAAAAATGTAGCCATAACTGGTACAGAGTTCCTATCATTGGCACACGCTGTAATAAATACTAAAAGTAATTTTGGCTCCGTTTTTATATTTTTCCTGTAAAGTATGGAAACTAAACTATCTTTTAACATATTGGTGACATTCGTTTGTCTTCTCGTTATTTTTGTACAAATAGTTTTCCTTAGGTAGTGCCATAATTGGTACAGGCAACCTATTCCTATGTTATGTTCAACAGCAAAACTGAGCTGAAAAATATCAGACCTCTCAGTTGACTGCTAGACCACCTTAACCCTAGTCGTGTATTGGGGTCATTATGACCCCATTACATCCACTACGGCAGCGGAGTGAGCGTCAGCTAATGCATGAAGAAGGTTAACTTTATTCATAATCACAGATCACTTTGTGATCTTCACCAATGTTTATTTCAGCACACTTTAGGCTATATTTTATTATCATTGGTAACATGATTCAAACAATTTGACCTTCCTACGAAAAAAATGCAGAAAATGTTAATTTTCCATTCTAATTTCAATCGCAAGAAGAGTGAGGGCTCAACCAGCCGCACCCAAATTGGACGCAGTAATTTTAGAAGCATAAGGAGATTGAAGATTGAAAAACTGAATGTGTTGATGCGAGAAAATTATATTTTTTTCCATAAAACGTTGATCCATCCTTCTATACACTTGCACTGCAGGAATCTGAAATGGTGTGATTTGAAGAGATCGCTTTGGTCACGATTTTGCATATATGAAGACTTTGACCACTTCTTCACTTATAATCATACCCAACGTTTACATGCTATCAAAAAAGCCACAATTTGATTTATCGCTTTGTCATTTATTTTGTTCACCTTTATAATTCCGCTATTTGATGTGCAGCTTGCATTAAAAGTTTACGTTTGACCACTTCCGGCGGGACGCATAAAGCCGATTCCGGTTGTCTCAAATATGGTCTGAGACTATGTTGTTGTCAACTGTTCATCGGGTTACCTGAAAAGCCGAAAATTAATGTGATCTGAAGCTATTTTCTTGCTAACCGTTCGGCAATTTTTTGCAAAAGCCGCGATTTTATATATCGCATGCATGATTTTGGTTCACTTCTATTAAAACACTTCCGATGGAACACCCGCAACCGATTCCGAAATATTATTACAAGTTCTAGATGTGGCCTGAGACTATTTTCTTGTTGACCGTTCATCAGAGTATCAAAAACGTCGCTATGGTTTAGTTCCCTTCTATATTTTACCACTTCCGACACGTTACTCGTCTTGTCACCAGTTCTGGAACACTACCGGTTCTCCCAAATATGGTCTGAGATTATTTGTTGATTAACCGTTTATCTTGTTACTGAATAAGTCATTGATATGTCGCATGTATTGGTTCTCTTTACATTTGACCATTTCTGGCGGGACACCCGTAATCGGTTCCGTAACACACTGATATGGCTTGCGTCTATTTTCTTGCAACTGTTCATCATGTTACATAAAAAGCCGTGATTTGAGCTATCGCATGCATGGGTTTGGTGTCACTGCCGGCCCGGAACCGGCTGGGGAACTCTACTGATAGTCGCTTAAATAGTCTGAGCCTATTTGCTTGCTAAAGTTTATTAGGTTATCAAAGAAGCCATGGGTTTTGTTAAATTTCATATTTAGCCGCTTTCGGAGGGAAACCCGGAACTTGTTTCGGTACTACTGACAGTCCATAATGTGGTCTTAGCCTACTTCCTCAATAACCGGTCATCAAGTTGTCGAAAAAGCCGTGATTTGGTGTGCCACATGCAAAAATTTTGTCAACTTTTATATACGGCCACTTCCGGCGGAACACCCGGAACCGGTTCAGATATGGTCTGAGACTATTTTCTTGCTAACTGCTCATCAGGTTATCGAAAATGCCGCAGTTTGATATGTCGCATGCATGGATTTGGTTCACTTTTATATTTGGCCACTTCCGGCGGGACACCCGGAACCGGTTTCGGAACACTACCGGTTCAGATATGGTCTGAGACTGTTTTCTTGCTAACTGTTCATCAGGTTATCTAAAATGCCGTAGTTTGATGTGCCGCATGTATGGGTTTGTTACATTTTTATGTATGGCCCCTTCCAAGGGTAGTGGTCCGGAACATGTAAATGGCCATAACTCCGGAACGGCCCGATCCGAACCATTTTCAATAGGAAACAATGGGACCAGATTCCGCGTCGAATGAACCGTCGGTCATTAAAATCGGTTGAGGTTTACTGCCAAAAAGTGATGTGAGTTTTTTTGTACACACACATACGCACACACACACACACACACACATACACACACACACACACACACACACACACACACACACACACACACACACACACACACACACACACACACACACACACACACACACACACACACACACACACACACACACACGCACACACACACACACACACACACACACACACACACACACAAACACACGCACAGACATCACCTCAATTCGTCGAGCTGAGTTGATTGGTATATGTGACTTGACCCTCCGGGCCTTCTATCAAAAAGTCGTTTTTGGAGTGAACATAAAGCCTTTTCAGTACACTTAGTGTAAGAGAAAGGCAAAAAAATCAATAGTTGAAAAAATATTACAAAAATAGTTATTTATACAGCAAGTTGAATTTTTCAGCACGAGTCGTACATTTCCAACGAGGCTTGTCGAGTTGGATAACTATGACGAGTGCTGAAAAAAAAAACGAGTTTCGCAACGAGTTGCATAAAACATTTTTTTACAATTACAAAAAAATACCGCTGAGTACGATCATTTCTGACTGCCACACATGCCTCAAGAGAGAAACCACGTGTACAAACCCTTTTTTCAATCAGGTAGACTTTGTTCATAAGTGTCACAAGTACTCGGAGTTACGTCAAAAACGAGCGTTGTTTGCTACTACCGGTTCTCACTCCACGTCTGTTTGGCTGACCAAATCAGAATTAGAATCACTTCTAATCAGATTTGGTCTGCCAAGCAGACAAAGAAGTAGCCATCGAATCGATTTAAAACTACGGAAGGCCACTAGTGTCTCGCAAAAAAAACCTCTGAAAAGTGTATCTTAGCAAAAGTACCGAAAAGTACTACCTTGAAGAAAGTAGACCATTTCGGCACAATTTCGGTGATTGAAAAGTTCAATCTTATGCCATATAATTGCAAAATAGTTATTTATGCAACAAGTTGTTATGTTTTTTCAGCACGAGTCGTACATTTATCCAACAATATGTCAATACAACACAACCCCCTCCCCTTCCCTTCCGAAAGTTCTGGTCGAAATTCAGCATTTGGATAGGGACATAAATTTTTTATTCATGAAATTTTAAAATTTTAAGGTGAAACATCTTAACAAATCCGAAGATATTAACGATTTTGCCTAATTGTTTGGGTATATTTTTTTAACCTTTATTATTTATCACCCCCCCCCCTAGCACTGTGACAAAAAAAAAAGAAAAAAAAAATTGTTCTGGCCAAATGTGGTCTACAAAAAAAATGTTCTAAGCCAAAAACATCCCCTGCTGCGCGTCCACACTTAATACTGGAAACGGTTACTCCAGTAACGAGAAGGTACGCTAATCACAAAAGTTAGCACACTTCTAAGAGGAATTACTGAAGAAATTCATGAACTCCCTGGAAAAAAAATATTTATTCATTTTATTGAACAAATGTGTCCCAAAATTCCAAGATAACTTATATCGGAAGAAGATGAGTAGATATTATCGTCGTACCTATTGGCTTTTTGAAAGAAACAGAACAATAGTCCATGAGCATGAGCATAAGTAGATGTCCGTGCAGTTCGTAATTGGTGGTGGTCAGCAAAAATTCAGTCTTCTTCTTATTCTTCCCATATCTTTAATAGAGTAGTCTCTCTCTCTCTCTCTCTCTCTCTTCTTGGCGTAACGTCCTCATTGGGACAAAGCCTGCTTCTCAGCTTAGTGTTCTATGAGCACTTCCACAGTTATTAACTGAGAGCTTCATCTGCCAATGACCATTTTGCATGCGTATATCGTGTGGCAGGCACGAAGATACGTTATGCCCAAGGAAGTCAAGGAAACTTCCTTTACGAAAAGATCCTGGACCGACCGGGAATCGAACCCTTCACCCTCAGCATGGTCATGCTGAATACCCGTGCGTTTACCGCCTCGGCTATATGGCCCCCCCAGCTGCTATAGCTATGTTAAATATTTCATGCAGCTGTTCACTACCGTATTTGAAAATTTCAACCGATGCTCAAAATCAAGTTTGTTATGCTTAATCTGTTCGTCGAAGTGCTCTTCATTCAGCAAAGTCTCGAAGCACTCTGTCCAGCTGGTAGCTTTCACAGTTTTATCTTTTAGTAAGTTAGCTTTTCGATCATTACTTCCTTGTATCGATATCCATTTTACCGGATACCAGACACTAACATCCGACATTAAGGTTCTTCTTCTTCTGGCACTCCTCATCAAACCAATGGTTTCTAGGACATCTTTGAGCAGTGCTCCATGGATTAGGTTTGGTTGTGCTGACTAAACTGCTGAATGAATACCAGATATATGAGTATGAATATGAGACTATGAAGATATCTTTCCAATTACATACTTCTAAGACATTTATGTAATGACAATATCAACCTTCAAGTTTTAACCTTCATGTTTGAAATGGTCGGCGTTAAGTCAGAGAGGACCAAGTAACAAAAATGACGAAATCAGATTTTTAAGGCATTTGATTAAAAATTACTTAAGCTACTTAGAACTTTCACCCAATGTTATTTATGTTACAATTAATGAAAGTTTTAGCACAATTTTCTTTTGATTGAACTGCAAAAATCGATAATAGTGTGCAGTCAGAGTGGACCATATGCGTGATTTCAAGAGAGTTGAAAAAATGTGTATTGGTTAAAATCCAATAAATTAAATAGTTTATCATCAAAATGTGATACGTTTCTAAATCGTATGACTTCCTAAAGCATTTTCTGATGATTATTAATCTAGAAAGCCCGTGAAAGTCCATTTTATTATGGTCAATATCGTATTTTACAGATCACCGTGTTGAAGCATATTGTGGCATTTCGCGTGCAGACAGACTGGACCATGTGTCTCTAAGAAAAATAGTTGAAATAACCTTATTCTTCGTAATCCTTTCCAATTCAAAATATGTTTGTTTAGTAGCTGTTGGGCATCATATTGAAATGTATCAACACGCGTTTCATGAAGAAATTGATTTTACCGATTATTTAAGAATTGTGTACTTGGTTCACTCTGTCTGAACGATTTTTTGAAAAATGCCGGTCCTCTGAATGAATAATTATGAACTGTGTAACTACAATATTTCAAAAACGTACCGAACTATGAAAATACATTCAAAAGTTGTTAGCTATTAAACGTTCAAGTAAAGAGTTCTTAAATAGTTCATTAATTGAGTACCCTTCATGTGATATTGAACTGTTGTACTTGGTCCACTCTGACTGAACATAAAAATTAAAAATGGTAATAAACAGTGTAATAACAGAAATATGATATTTAAAACTTCCTGCTCACATTATACACTACTTCTTTTAACTGTTGTCCTACTTGTGCATTATTTTTTCATCAAATATGTAAAAACCTGAGTGTGAACTGTAGTTGGTTGAAGATTTTCCGAAAACCGTTCAGTCAGAGTGGACTAAGTACAATCAACTACTTGGCAATTTCTCGGTTTCAAGCTTTATTTCACGGTTTTTCGCGATCAATTCAGAGCGATGCTGTGATGAATAGTTATAAAGATTTATGGCACAAAATTAAGAACATTTGTTGAAAACCTCAAAACTTATAGAGTTGCAAACTTTAAAGTCGTTTTTCAAGAAATTAAGCAAAAGACACATGGTCCTCTCTGACTTAACGCCGACCATATCAAGCACCATGCGTTCTCGCCGAGACGGATGCTCACCGACATCATAAGAGAATGGAGGCGCATGGTAGCTCACTTCAGCGTCTATACGGTGTGCTGCCGTCTTGTCTCCATACATCTTATTTTACTGTAAATTTGGTTTCGTATAAATCAGTATTAACATTTTATTTTCACCCAAGAATGCCTTGTTTATCTTAGTTCTGAAGGCTCTTTGTACTGAATAAATAAACGGAAAGTGGCGCAGATATGTAGCGCTATATCGCCAGTCAGTTTTTCGTTCATACTCCTCTGGAGTTTACTCTTGAACGTCAAAAACACCAAGACAATTGACAAAATATTCCCCATTTTACGCTTCTGAAACGTTCCTTTTCCGCTGCGATCCGAGTTTTGTTCCCCAATCCCCATGTACTAAAATTTCCCCCATCTCGGCGGCAATACTGATAAAAAAGCTCTCCCCATTGACAGAACGACCGAAAGCAAAGCAGCAGTGAGTACTAAGAAGAGCACGTACCTACCTACATTCATCAGTGCTGCCTTTCATTGGTAGTCGTTAGTTCCCGTTCGATTTAGAATAGTGTATCATCGCGCATATCACGAACGAAAAAGTTCTGCACATTTTTCCTGTGTCAGAATGTCCAGAAAATTAATGTGCCTTCTAAAAGTAGCCTTTTATCGTTAATAGTAGGAAATATTATGTTAAATGTTGCATGTGCTATTTAGTATAACTTTTGCGAGTTTTTTGTTGTACTAACCTCGGTAGAAGAAAGAATATTTTTTTATCATAAAACAAGAGTGCCTTTCGTGATTAGTCATGGTGTGTGGAAAGTGCCAAGTGGCTGGTTGCGGCAACAAGGTCGAAGGGCCGAACATTGAAAATTTATCATTCCACCGTTTCCCCAAGGACACCGATATGTAAGTGTTTTCATACTAAACCATCCAATCAACCTGCACCGGTAGAAGTGTCTAGCCGCACCGGCTTAGATTTAAATCATGAATTAATTTCATTGAGAAGAATATTGATCAAAGCGTAATCCAATCAAAACAAATTTCCCTTTCATCCTTTTTATTGCGATCTCTGTTGTGTCCATGTGGTTGTTTGCTCAGACGACGACGACGTGGAGCATTTGCTGCTGCTGAGGCAGATTACTGCGAGATTTCCCAAGTCCGCTGAGAGAGCGCGAGCTCTTGCGGTTGTCTCTGTTGTTGTGATTGAATGAGCCATTGATTGCGGAGATAAGAACCGTTTCGCATTGTTCTTATCAGTGTATCCTCATTTGTTTAGGTGCTCGATGAACATTCCAAGAAACTTGTTGGAATGCCTATCTTTACTCAAGGTCTCTCAACTCTGCGATTCGTATTGAAGAAAAAAAAAAAACTTAACTCGAGGCTGAATTGCATGCATTTCTCTTGCCACAGCTAGCCGAAAACTCTCTCTCGCATTAGTTGGTATGGTACCGTTAGTTTAAATGCGCTTGTCTTGATACCGTAGGGATCGCTGATGCGGTAACTCTTTCTCGTATTATTTATCTCAGCTACGCTTAGCTCGCATTTTCGCCGGTTCTCGCGATATATCCTCCTCCATCGGTGTTCGTGAAGGTCGCTGTCACTGTATGGTGTTTGTCACACAGTGGTCGTAGTAAACGGAAAATATGTGAAAAAAAATCTGTTTATGAATCATCAGGAACAGCAGCAAATGTTCTTTAACTAGGATAAATGTGACCATCATTGTGGTAATAGTGTAGGGTAGGACGGGGCAAGATGGGCCAGCGCCATTTTGGAGCACATGACTTTTGTCTTGATTATGGTGTCATGATGCATCACTGTACTTTCAAACAAATCATTGATCTTTTGCTTTTCAATGATTGTTTGCCTCACGTTTTTGAAGTGATAAAAAACTAGTAATTTTTCAGCAAGGCAGCAGAAAAGGTATCACCATAATCACTACGAGTGAGCATATAGGATGATACTTTTTCAAAAGGATATTCGCATCATACTTTTTCAAAAGGACATTGTCATCAGAAAATTATCACTTTGAAATTTCGAGCTACATATCCAACATGGCTGCCGATGCTGATGACGCCGTAAAAAGCCTTATGCTAATAATTTTGTAGGTAACCAGCATGAATATACAAAATTTAAGGGCATTTTTTAATTGTATTACTTACTCTCACTGGAAATAAAATGATTTTGAGAAAATCTGAACTACTTAAAAGGTGACCCATCTTGCCCCAAACTTTGTTCAAGGCCGAAAATTGGTCTTGCTCATTCAAAATCTTGTTTTGTTCGAATGAGTGTAATCTGTTTCGTACCTTTTAATTCCGCCCTATGTTGCTTATCCTTTGACAGATACGCGTATTTCGACTACCACTTGTAATCTTCCTCAGTGTCAGCAACATAGGGCGGAATTAAAAGGTACAAAACTGATTACAATCATTTGAAGAGGGTATTCTGCTTAGAGGGTTCGAAAAGTCGGTACAAGATTTTGTTTTGTATTTTATTATCTTTTTATTGACTTTTAGTGATGCTCCATCCTTAGGTGACCCATCTTGCTTAATTTTAAAAATTGGTCGTACCACCTAATAAAGGGTTTTAAAACCTTAGTCGGTACTTTTCCATCCAAATTTGCTTGGAAAAATATAAAAACTATCGCTTCTCTCTGTTTCTACATTTTCATTGTAATTTAATTGAAAACAATATTATTTTTATTCCATTATCATTATGCATCTATGATCCAATTGTTGAACACTGGCATAACCTACGCTTTAGTATTAATTCCCTTTTTTTCACTTTACCTTATCGTGCATTTCAAGAAGTTTCAAGGGCATTCCAGGGGGATGTTCTAAGGAGATTCAGTTTGTTAAGGAGCGGGAATCGAACCCATCTCCAAATTGGCGAAACCTTGGGCGAAACAATGCATTATCTACTGGGTAAATGTTTTTTTTTACAGAATCTTAATCCGGGATTTCATCATTCGATTACTCCAAAAATGCACCCTTGGATTTCTTCAATAACTTCTGCTGGGATCCCATCTTGCATACCTTCTGTGGATTTCACCAGGTACCTTAACGGATTTCTTCTGAAAATTTCTACAGGAAATACTTCAGAAATTCCTTTGAGGGATTTAGGACTTAAGGCTGTTAGGAATGGCTTTAGGACATTTGGTCGAATGACATTTGATCGAATGACGTTTAGTCGAATGACATTTGGTCGAAAGGACATTTGGTCGAATGGACATTTGGTCGAAACCCTTTTTTTGGAAAAGAAGCATATGACATTTAGTCGAATGGACTATTCGTCGAATGGACATTTGGTCGAAAGACACTAACAGATGGAAAAGAGTTTTGAGTGGAAAATAAAATTGTAGATTTCGGTATTATAATTTATATGTTACTGAACTTATTTGGTTGAAAGTACGTTTGGTCGAATGGACGGTAAGTCGTTTAACAATTTAATCATGTTTAATAATATTAAACATTAAAAAGCAAATATTGTAGTACAGTGTAGGTTTCGGCTCTTCTTTTAAGTTTCATCATTTCATTGCGTTTTTGTGTAGAACATACTGGCATTTCCATCAAAGATTTCTCCTTCTTTTCAACACATGCTGTTCTTTCATGTTTGTTATTTGTGCTGAAAGTGGACATTATGGTTATGATTTTTTTATCAATGATGTTTCCTTCTTTTGAACATAGGCTATTCTTTCATGTTCTGTATTTGTACTATGTTTGAAAGTTATAGCTGTTTATTATGTATTTTTCCTTCTTTGAAACATAGGCTATTTTTCACGTTTATTAATTTCATTGCGTTTTGATGTACCAATTGCTGAATGTTTCAGAATAATTTTCTCCATTTGAACAAAAGCTGTTCTTCCGTTTGGTATTTGGATGTAGTAGCTGCAGACTTTTTCATCGGAGATTTTTCCTTCTTTAAATATAGGCTGTTCTTTAAGGTGTCTTACTGCATCACTCAGTTTTCAAACGAATCATTGACTTTTTGCTTTTCAATGATTGTTTGAATCGCATTTTTGAAGTGATTAAAAACTGTTTATTTTACAGCAACGCAGCAGAAAAAGTATCATCGCAATCACTGCGAGTGAGGATATAGGATGATACTTTTTCATACGAATATTCGCTTTGGTGGCAGAGAATTATCACTTTGAAATTTTGAGGCTCATATCCAACATGGCTGCCGATGCTGATGATGCCGTAAAAAGCCTTAACGCAGTGTTGCATTTGAACTGAGCATGAGCCAAAAATGAATAAAACGCGTTCATTTTTTTTTACAAGAACGCAGTAGCCATTGAACTTGAGTGTCAGTGCTTTTTGCTGATCAAGAAGGCTCTCCAGATCCCAATTCGGCTCTAAACTCTTATGTGCTTTTTCTTTTAAAATGTCATGCGAATAAACCGGTCCGGTCATACAGAACTCTACTAGCATACTAATAAACATTGATGGGTTTAGGTGTAAGAAAGTGTTTTTGTTAGTGATTGCTGCTTGAGATTCCTTTTCTGAAATGGTCACACTATTGGTTGAGGCAATTTTTTGAAAGTTATTGTAGCTGACATGTCAAACATGTTCCTAGAAATCCAGATATTCTTAAACCCACGGTGATCGGACCGGTTCACTCAAATCTGTTCTCAGTAATATGAATCAGTTTCTGAATCTAACGAGCCCAAGTCTATTCACATCTGTGAAAAAATGACGGACATATGACCATTTCAATTTAAGGAATACCAGGATATCATGCTGGCTTTGGTGTATTTTTGGCGAGTAATTCAATCGCCATTCGCCTTTTAAATCTTGAACTGAAGAATTTCCAAATATTTTCTGATCGCAGAGTGCTTAGATTGAACTTTAACGTAAATGGATCGCGTTCAAATGCACCGCTGCTTTTGTCAGCTACCTACAGCTCAAAGAACAGTTATCCGAAGAATGGTTTGTATCGCAAGGCTCATTCAATCTAATATTCACTTTGACATACACAATACGTTGACCTAGTGGAAATGGAATGTAGTGGTTTTTTTGTCAATTAGAGCTGTTTGAGTTAAGTATTTCTTGAGTTTTGGCCAATATGATACTAAAAATCTGGTCTAAATTTCTGGTTGGAGAGAATGAGTAAAGGGCTCTCGGCCAAGGGGGAGTCGCTGAGCACATCTTTACATGCGCCAGTTATTTTCAGTGTGCCACCGGGTATTGAATTGTTGTGCCTCGAAGTGCCACTGCTTGATGATTCAGATTTTGCTTGGCAACTACCAAGACAACCAACTGTTTGTTTTCATTTTGCAGGTCAAATGCACATGGTTGCCTAGTTTTTTCACCCAAACTCAAGTGTCAAAATTGTGCCTCAGAGTGCCTCGGTGTGCCACACAGCGTATAAGACGGTGTGCTTGGCAACTCTTGGCACAATGTTCCAAGCGACTAGCCCCTTGCTCTCAGCCTGCCCTTACTGCGTACCTCAGAAACCACCACACTGCCTACACACGCCGGTAATCCGTCGATGCTAGTCCAATAGCAGCCTGCTGCCATCCCGGCCGGCTCACAGCTTCTTTCTAGCAACCATCACCGTAAACTGCTTATTCCCATCCATAACGTTCAATGAATTAGTCATGTATGTTTAATTCCGGAACTTCGTTCAAAGAGATAAAGTCTCACTGGAAGTGCCACTGATCTGTAAATATGCTGAAAAGAAGAGGATGTTTTATGCGTTTTGGAGAAGATGTTTAAAAAGGAACTTTTTTTTTTGTTTTTATAAATGTGTATTTTAACATTTAGCTGATTCTACACTTAGTAAAAGGAACTCAACTCCAAGGGGTTTTCCCTGCTCTAAATAAAGAATGAATTATAAAAAAAAAGTTCAGTAACATATGAATAATTATTATGATACCGAAATCTATAATAGTATTTATGCAATTCAGTATTATAATTTCTATTTTATACAACTCATTTTGGTATCATAATGGCCATTTTTTCCGAATTGGTTCATTATGCAACTGAAATGAGTTGCATAATGAAAAATAGTTTCATAATGTTCATAATGCAACTCATTTGAGTTGCATTATGAACATTATGCAACTCAAATGAGTTGCATTATGAAAAAAATCATTGCATAAAATATTGTATGGAACTCGCTGCAAAATTTGATTTTTCAGCACTCTTCGTATTTATCCAACTCGGCAAGCCTCGTTGGATAAATGTACGACTCGTGCTGAAAAAATCAACTTTTTGCATCTCGTTACATAAATAACTATTTCGACTCAAATCTCTTTTCATCAGGTATTGCCTTTCGACCAAATGTCCATTCGACGAATTGTCCTTTCGACTAAATGTCATATGCTTCTTCTTCCAAAAAATGTGTTTCGACCAAATGTCCATTCGACCAAACGTCATTCGACCAAATGTCTTTCGACCAAATGTCTTTCGACCAAATGTCATAGATTCGTTAGGAATTAGTTATGATACACAGCAAAAAAAATGCTGAGTTTTGCACAGCAGAGCGCTCAGCAATCATCTCGGCAAAAGTTCAATTTGCTGAGCCCATCGTTAAACCTGCATCTGACAAAATGTCAACTGTTGCTGAGAATCTCAGTAAAAAATTGCTGTCTGCTCAACAAAATTATAAACAAATCATAGATTGCCGAGCAATCAGTAATTTGAAGTGAAGCTGAATTTGCAGAATGGTCAGCAAATTATAACGGCTCGCACAAATTTGTGGTAGTTTTGTTGAATTAATCATTCACAAACGACGATTTAAGGACAACACATTTTATTTGTACATGTTTTGCTCAAACTAATTATAATTTAAACACTTTTTCCCTTCTCTGAAACTTCCTTCCGGCATCGTTGTTGGAAATCGTCAAAAATATTCACAACAACAACATCATGGACGGTATTGTTTCCGCGTGCCTGTAAGAAAAAGAAAAACATAAAAATCCATACTAGTTTTTATCTTGAAATCTTACTATTTCCGCTTCCCAGATATGCTTGATTCAAAGGTTACCTATCCGAATGATCACAAATTAATATAATACAATCTGCGATAACTTGTGTTGCGGCGGTATTTTGGTGAAACTGGCAACTATATTGTCTAATAGGAATTCATTAAGGCCTTTTCTTGTGTCATCACAAAATGGCTTCCTCAGAATCATCATCCAAATTCAACTTTACACAGTATTGCACTAATACACCTACGTAAGAAAATCGACGCTTACCTTTTCTCTAAAATTCTCCACTTCACGCAAGATATTTGTAAAATAAATATAGAACACACTATTCCAATTAAACTTCTCTTTCGAACTATCTATGCCACAAAGAAATATGTTCACTCAAACTTGAAAATCATATAAATTTGTCTCAGCCGCACCAAGTTCGATGGCAATGTTTACCACCCACTACGACGGCAGCAGCGCGTCGCGACGGTGCCTTCTGGCGCACAATCATCGATCATTGAACGCAGTGATGTCGATCTTGCGGGCCAATTCATCAATAAAATCAATTAAAATCATTGAAATGGTCAACTCAAATTTATAGATTATGCGTCGTAAAATCGAAAACTATTCTTCGAATGATTATTGTTGTACTTTTAATCACACATGATAGAAATAAAAGCACATAACTTTTATTTGTGAAATCTCTTCCGCACTGTCCGCCAACACTGCTGCTGCTTGCAAACATCAACAGCGGAAGAGCATGCTAAGAGTATTCGATCATTTTTAGCTTATTACACATAAAATCCAATGTTTTTCATAACATTGAGACGTGTTTGATTGTGATTTAGCAAAACTGAGTAGTGTACACTGAGGCAAAAACACTTAGGAAGAGCATAAGATCCCCTTAAGATTTAGTGACACTACGATTATTATTGAAAGCCATAAATTTCACTTATGATTAAGAGAGGAAAAATTTTATGTCCAGTCACTTACCAAAATCATAAGTTTTGCTTAGGAATATCATTGGATCAAAACTATAACTATCGTATGTTTGCTCTTATTGAAATCAACTACTGAAACTTATGGAAATCAATATTGGTAATTATAAATGTCATGTCACAAGCAAAATGATATTCGTATTTATATGTTTTGAATTTTGTGATGAAATAATTCTGCTCCAACTCATGTCATGCATCTTGAATCACTGCGTAATTAAAATAATAGATTTCTCTTCATTGAACATTGATACTTTCATTTAATACTAGCTGACCCGGCAAACTTTGTATTGCCCCACTTTAATTGTGGATCTTTCTTTTTGCAACTTCTCATCGTAATAGGCCACTTTACCTCACGTAAATCTGACAGGAAAAGGCCTACTTTCCCACACCAAATTAACAGTGCTGTAATGGTTCATTACAGCACTGATTTGCGTTGCGTAATGAACCATTACAGCACTGTTTTCAGTTTTGATCAACTTATTGATGCTTTCTGGACGCAGGTTTGAAAAATTGTGACAACTGCACAGTATTACCTGCTATGATCAGACTTCCTTAATCATGACTAAGAACATCAGTGTGCAGTCTGATGAAAAAGTTTAGTTAAAAACTATCCTCAAGTGGTAATTTATGAAGGAGCAAAAAACGTTGTACGCAACTCGGTGCAGAACTCGATTTTTACAGCACTCGTCGTAATTATCCAACTCGGCAAGCCTCGTTGGATAAATGTACGACTCGTGCTGTAAAAATCTTCATTCTGCACCTTGTTGCGTAAACTACTATTAGCAGATGGTCCTTAAAGAAAATTTATTATTGTGACTTGAAAGAACAGTCTATTACTAAAAGAAGGAAAAATCTCTGATGGAGTGAGCATTATAAGCAGCAGGATGTACAACCTGTGTGACAAAGAGGACATGGTCATTCTACCTGTGGATTTATTCTGTTATATGAACTTCGGCCTAATAACCGTCGGCCGTAAACTTTTCCTAGTTATGCAAAAATTTCTTTTTAATTTGCATGAGAACCCCCTATACTCTCTGGAAGCACTCACAATATCATAGAGTAGACATTTCATGCCTTCAAAAATGTCCACATTCCAAATTTATATTGTTTTACACATATTATGCAGGTATTCTCTGGATTCTGTTTCATTAGGATTGTTTGGTTTTGCTCCCAGATGAAGGAAGGGTCGTTGACCCTCAACTTTTGAAACATTCCTTGCCTTCAAAATCCTCCACATGCCAAATTTTTATTTATTTTCTTGATTAATTTTTGAGTTATGATTCATGTTTTATCTGTATCTTTACCTCTGGAGGGATCTCCGAAAAAATCTTTAGTGGAATCCCTGAAGGTATAAATTCCTCAAGGAATTGCTGATAAATTAATGGTAAATCCTGTTTGTATTACTGGAGGAATCCCTTGAATCAATTCCTGGAGAAATCTCCGAAGGACTACCTGGATGCTTGGAATAATGCGTGTATAAACTCCGGGAGGATGATTTCCTGGAGAAATTCCTGGATAAATTGCCGTTTTATTTTCTGATGTGTTCCTGGGGTAATTCTTGGTGTAATTCTTAAAGATATATCTGGAGGAGTCCCATATTTAAATCCTGGACGTATCCCTATAAAATTCCCTGGAGGAGTGCCTGGAGCTGGAGGTATTCCTAAAAGATTTCCTGGAGGAATTCCTAGAGCGATCCCTAGAGGATTCCCTAGGAGGAACCCCTGAAGGAATGTCTGTGCGAATTCCTGGAGGAATATCTAGAGAAAATCCTTGAGAAATTGTCAGAGGAACTCCTGGAGGAATTTCTGGAGGATTTTCTTGAAGAATCGCTGGAAAACTTTCAGGTCGAATCTCTGGATGAATCCTTTAAAGATTTTCTGGAGAAATTTCTCGAGGAATCCCTTGTGGAATTTCTACAGGAATTTCATGAGGTATCTCTAGAGAAATACCTGGAGGAATTCCTCGAGAAATCCTTGAGAAATCTCCAGAGGAACTCCTGGAGGAATCCTTGCAGAAATTCCATTTGAAATTTCCAGAGAAATTTCTGAATAAATTCTAGGAAAAATAATTGGAAGAAAATCTGGATGAATTATTGGAGGAATCATCGGAGGAATTCCTGGAGGAGTCTCTGAAGAATCTTTGGAGGAATCCCTGAAGGAATTTCTGGTAAATACCTGGACCAATCCCAGAAGGAATTCCTGGAGGAAATGCTGGTGGGATTGCTGGAGGGATCCCTTGAACCAATTCCTGGAGAAATCACTGGAGGAATCCTTGTAGGAGAAATTTCTGGAAAAAAATCATCAAGGAAACCCTGGATGAATTCCCGGAGGAATCCCTGGAAAAACTCATGTAGGAATTACTGAAGAAAATATTAAAATATGCAGAGTGAGAGGGATTTCACATCACAATACAAACACATCTCTTGACTTCAGGCTCTCCATTCGCTTAATCGGCTCTCAAGCAGAAGCTTTCATTGATTTTTTTAAAGAAAATTTTGCCAGCTTAGGATAAGTTTAAGAACAACCGTTTATAGAATAGATTCGCAGAAATCATATTAAAAAAAGGTTTCTGTTAAATTCCTCGGTCGGTGGATGCCAGCGCGGCCATTCCGCGCCCCGATATCTTCGGAATTGACCTTATGGGTTCGGACGCATGCCTGCAAGTGGAGGTCGACGACGAATCCGAAAAGTTGTTGATCATCAACACTCACTGAGGCTTATTCCGGTTCAACCGTTTGGCACCGGGTGTCAAATCAGCCCCCGGCGCGTTTCAGCTGCTGATGGCGAAGATGGTAGCCGGACTACGCGGCGTTGAAGTTTTCCTCGACGACATTCTGGTGCACAGCAAAACACTCGCGGAACACAACCGAATCCTGCACATACTATGGTTTCCACCTGTAATCCAGTAATCCAGAGGTGATGGTTCCGATGCCAAAATAACCCTACACGATCACATTGTTGACATATCTGTTCGCTCATTTGTATTTCCCGGCAAACTTCGTACTGCCTGCCTACTGTGTTTTATGACATGCAGCTCCATATGGACGTCCCCCGCGAAGCTATCTGTATAGGAGCCCCCCGTTCCAGAGACCGGAGAGGTCTCACACCAAGCTAAGAACCTTCCCCGGCCTCAAACATACCCGCATACAAAATTTCACATCGATCGGTTCAGTAGTTTCCGAATGCATAGCTTTCAGACAGACAGACAGACAGACAGACAGACAGACAGACAGACAGACAGACAGACAGACAGACAGACAGACGGAAATTCATTTTTATATATATAGATTGCAAGTTTGCATGCGATTTGTTTTTACTACACAATGCAGTCAAACTTGCCTTTAATCACTGTTGCGATAAACGCTGGGATCAATTAAGAGGAATCGATCATTTCACTTACGTATAATTCCATTGTTGTTGTTGATTTGAGAGAATTTATGGGCACATAAAGAAAATCAATTTGATTTTGAGTGTCCGATAGCTCCGAAAACTTATCTGTGAGTAATGCTTGTTTGTCTAAGACGAAGCTAGCTGGAATCCATATCCTCATTGTAAAGATTTTCATAGATTCCAATTATGACTTTTTCACAACCATGCCGCTTATGTCAATCGTAAGTTGTAGATATGGAACGCGTTCGCGACAACTATGAAATCAATAAGCGAGTAATGAAAGAGAAAAATAGTCCTTTCATAAGTTGCGACTTATTAATTTCCTAAGTATTTTTGCCTCAGTGTACTGCTTGAATTGCTTTTAAAGGATTCATAATCTTGTAATGTTTACATTGGCGGAAGCGAGACAAAGCGGTGCTATTTTTGTTTGTTTGTTTATGGAACAAATGTAAAAAGGCAACACCACTACTGTTGCGCTCGATGATTGTTAGAAATAAGATTCGAAAAAGAAGTGCTGAAATAGGAGTGATACGGGGAGTCACCTTAATTAGAAGATTTAGTGTTAAGTTGTGCGCTGAGTTGTGCAGTTCGTCCCTCTGGGAGTTTGGATTAGAAAACTATCAAATCAGTTAAGTTTAGAAAAAAAAACAATGTAGATTAAAAATTAATTATTTTTAATATAGCATTGAAGCTGCCGTAAAATACGCAGCGCTCAGTATGTGTTTTATTAATCCAGAACCAGAAAAAAACCCGCGCCAACAACTTCGGAAAACAATGGCGATGATGCCAGACGCGAATGGGATTCTAAGCTTCGTTACTGAATTTCGGCAAAATAATATGCACATGCCGAAATCTCGTCGAACATATTTGTTGATTTCGGTATAATTATTGAATACAGGTATTCTTCGATATAACGTACCCTCGATATAGCGAATTCGACATAACGTACATTTTGCCTCGATATAACGTACAACATTGAAAATTTTAATTTTTCCCAGGAATAACCCTCAGTTAAACTACGAAACCACTCAAATCAATGTTTTCTTGCAGTATTAACCTTGTTACCTAGAATTAGGGCAAATGGGGGAAAAATTTAGTGTACGTTATATCGAAGCAAAATGTACGTTATATCGAAGCAAAATGTACGTTATATCGAAGCACAAAAAACGAAATTACTTTTTCGTGAAAACTCATGGTTTTCATTATTAGTTTTGCGAATTTCAACAAAATCAATATATGGGGTTAATTTCACGTCGAAATCATCAATATTAGCATAAACAATATTAAATTTTTCTCTGCTTCAATATAACGTGCACTTCGATATAACGTACAAAGAGAAAACTTTTTTGTACGTTATATCGAAGAGTACCTGTATTTCAGTATTTTTTTTTACGAAGTTTAGCATGTGATGCTGTTAAGGATTCTCAGTATTTTTTTAGCCGAATGTCAGCAATAACAGTTTAAAATGCCGAAATATCAGCAATTTTTAGTTTTGCCGATCTCGCTCAACATTTTTGTTTGTCGAGCTTGAGAATTGTTTTTAAGTGTGTAGGGATTCGATCTAAGGATTTTCCAGGAACCCCTGAAAGATTTCCAGAAGAAATTCCTACAAGAATTTTATCAATTCTGAAGATTTCCCAAAAGGAACTCTTGAAGGATTTCTTGAAAGATCTTATTCCTACAAGGAACTTCTTAAAGATTCCCACAAGGAACTTCTGATGGTTTTCCACAAAAACAGCAATAACTCCCCGGAGATTTTTGAAGGGAATATCAGGAGGCCTCCCAGAAGATACTTCTGAAGGATTTGCAGCTGGAATTCTTGGAGGATTTCCAGAATAACCCAAATAGCACTTGTAACTTTATCAGAAATGATCATCATTGCAAACAAGTTGCAACTGCGTTTGCTTGAAACAATGAATTATTAAATAGTTATATTGGATGTCTTATTCGGATTCAGAAACTGAAAACATGTAAAACACTATTAAAATTGATTAAAAACCTGTTGGTTATGTCAAATTGAGATATAACATGTTTGTAACAACTAGCGAAAACAACACAAACGTCATCGGCATTCGAAGTTTACAAAACCAATTTATAACTGACTTTGTTTCAACGCAGCTCAGTTACAACTGATTAAAAACCTAGTCAAACAAAACAATGATAGATAATGATTGTTATAAACATGTTGCTCTTGGAACTAATTTAAAACATAATGAAAACTTTTGACAGAAGTGGTGCAAACTGCAAAAAGTAAGGTAAAAAGTTTCTGCGACGATGAAAAATATAAAATATAAAACGAAAACATTCCACAAATAATAAAGTAATGTACCGTATCAATAAAATGTACATTTTTCCATATTTATTTTGGTATGTTTCATTGCCTAACAAAATTATTGCGCCAAAAAATATGATTATAAGTACATAAGTGACCCAATTTTGTCAGCCCCTTTTGGGAACACATTTTTTGCTCTCCTTGAAAATCTAGACAAATTTTCAAACTTTTTATCTCTCTATGTTCTGCTCTTTATCTGTAGTTTGATGATAAACATGAATGAATTGGTTAAAATTTGACCGTAAGATAACGAGAGCAAAAAGTTTGTCGCAAAATGGGGCTGACAAAATCGGGTCCCTACTGTAATACATTATACCAAATCGTCATAAATAATAAAAAAAGATTGATCCATTAATAAGAGTTCGTGCCATTCGCGTCTTAAAATGTACAACCTTTGTCAAAACTATATTGATAACCAAATTCTATACCACTGGCGCATCATGGAATGGCTGAGAGCACTGGAAGAATTTGAATTTAGCCGTATCAATTATTCACCTACTAAATGGGCTATCGCTCAATTAGAATAGAGGCAAACATCATTTTGAGGCAAAACATTGCCAAAACATTGCCACAATCATTTTTGAGGCAAACAACTGCCTGTTGATTGCTCTTAATTTCTATTATTGGAATTTATTTGACAGCTGAAAACTCATCTTTCATTAAGTGTACAACGAGATAAGTGCAACGAAAGTAAGTTGACTTCAGAAGTAAATATGTAATAGTTGAAGGACAATAGTCCACTTCTTCAGACCACTTTAAACTAACGGAAATTTAAAATTAATATCTTTCACAGTTGTTAGCAGGATAGTTGGATTGACTTAGAAATAGTGTATTTTATTGTCGACGTGGATGGAGAGTAAGTGTATATGTGTCGACCATTTTCACAAAAATAATCTTCCCACATGGTAAAATTCATTTTCAACGTTGAACAACTTCTAGCTTTCTATGGATGCATTAAAAAGGCTGAAGAATTGTACCCAGTCAAAGCAATATGGCCGTATATTTTTACCAAAAATTGCTACATTTTCACTCGCAATATGATACGTACAATGGAAGTCAGCAGGAATCTTACAAAGAACTCATGGATAAATTACTAAATGAGTTCAAGAAGGATTTCCAGGAAATCCAGGAAAAAATAAAACTCTTTAAAAAGCTTCGGATGACATCCTAGAAAAACTTTTGAAGGATTCCCAGAAATGAATTCTTGGTGAACCCCAAAAAGAACTGCTGGAAGAATATTTGTAAGAATTTCGGAATGGATTACAAAAAATGAGCTTAGAAGAATTCCTGTAGCAAATTCTAAATAAACAATGGAACTCCTGTAGGAATTTTGGAAGGAAAATCTGAATCTTTAAAACAACTCTTGAATAAATATCAAGAAGATGTCTTGACTAACCCCCAGAACACCTGATGAAATTCTTGAAAGAATCCCCGATGGAGCTCCAGAACAAAATTAAAAAAGGGGCATCTGGGTTAATCCGAGAAGAAATCACAAGGGCCAGAAAATTTTTCGTCGAAATATTCTCATCGAATTCTCAAAGGTTATCATCCGGAATAGTAAGAGAAAGCCTAGAGATTTTCCAGAAGAAACTTCTTGGTTAAAGATTCACCAAGAAGTTCCTTCTGGAAAATCTCTAGAGAGTTCCAAGTGATTGCATAGAAAAATTCCTTGAAAAATCCCAGATCCCAGTAGAAACGGAGTAGAAGGAATATGTGAAGATACTCGTGGAGAAATGCCTTTAGGAAGGAAGAAAACAAATCCCTCTTTGTTAATGTTAAGACGAAGTCGAAATGACGTTCCGGGAGATTGATCATTCCAGGAAGTGTGTTATTTTTGAAAACATTGAATCAGGTACTGGAACTGTAATATTCGTAACTCCTTAATTCAACGATAATAGACAGATGTATTAATTTAAGTTTCTAAGATTCCCAAAACTGTGGTCACAAATGTGGAGTGACAAAAATGCGGTAAAAACATAGCGGTAAACGCTATGTTCTAAACTGCCATGTTAAAGAACAATTAAATATTATAGTAAACTGCATAATTTTACTTTAGGGATGTATTTTTACAGTAAAACATTCAGTTTATATTGAAATATTGCAAAATATTTTGTCTAAGAAGGTTATTCCGTTTTTGTCTACTGAAAGTCGCGGACTGTGTTGACAAAGACGGAACAAACCTCTGTTAGGAAAACAACTAAATATTTGTAGTCAATAAAACCCAATAACATTCTCAACAAAGAATGAATAATAAAATAAATTACTTTTCCCATTTATTGTAAAAAATATTAAAAAAAAAATTCTGATGTCCACGTCGTGTACGTCAGAGGAACGGAGTATGGGTCTACGCTTGTCCGTGGAGGGGGAAGGGGTTTAAAAATCTCAATCTTTGTGTCTACCTGGTAAATGGACGGCGCCATCAGATATAGTGACAAATGAGTACATTAGCGTTAGCGTAGTTACGGTATACAGTAATGTTCTGATTTTATCACGCCCTCCGCGTGTCAGTCCTTTATTTTTTATTCATTTGCTGTAACATTTGAGAGCAAGTGGCTCCCATTTTCTTTAAGACCAATGTTGAAGGCGCATTTTGCAACGTTAAAAATATTGAAAATGCCTATAGATTTTGTAGAATATTCAATAGCATTTTTGAAAAGGGGCGTGATATAATCGGAACAATACTGTACTTCGTAGATTGGATACTAACGACATTCATGTTCCTTTTGATAATCATGCCCAGACTGCTTTTCGGAACTAGGCTGGGGAATTAACCACGCTCCAGTCTAAAACAAAAATACCAAAAGCATGAATGTCGCTATTCCCGGCCACGCCCATCTTTACCGTAACTTGGGATGTGGGGAGGAAATGTTGATGTAGTACATACTTATTTAAGAGGCCTCCGACTCAGCGACACTCCCATAAATACTACGGAGTGGGGGTTGGGAGAGGTATTAAGTCAAGGATTCGCCTGAAAAGCTGGCGATGGACCCATGTCATTTGTTGTTGTTTGTTTGGCCTAAGCAGAACCGATCCCTCCAGGGTCATCGGAACGTTGCAATATGTTTAGGAAACCATATAATACCAATATAGTGACAAATGAGTACATCATACTCAAACTATGAGTGCCCACGTGCTCCTAAGGTTGATACCAAACGTTACAGAAACGCACAACTTCCAGGCCACTGTGATCGGGATAAAAACAAACCCGTCTCCCGGCACACATCACGCACGTTGCTCCCTCCTCGTAAAGGGATTTGGCCATCAGCCTCTGCGATAATGTTGAAGATGAGCACCGCCGCCATCCTGCCATGCCATGCCATGTGAGGTGAGAGAAAGCAAACCCGCCATCCATACCCGCCAACAGCAGTAGCCAGCCCGACCCAAAAGAGAGAGAGCATGAGCGAGTACCAGTTCTGTCGGAACACAGCGCGAAACGAGGGGCAGAAGGAAAAGATCTTTAAAAGTCCCGTGTAGCTATCGGTGTGGTAGATCCATCATAGTCGTCGGCACAGGAACCAGACCACTAGGGGGAAAATCTGCTCAAGTTCTGTAGATTCGGGAACGATTGTGTGACGTGTAAAAAATGTGACGAAATCTGGTGCAAACAGCCAAATATCCGTGTTGATTTAGTGATAAGCTAGTGGGAATCTGTGTCGTTTGTGGAAGTTACGTACTGTCCGGTGAAGAATCGGGAATCCAAAGCTGGAAAATTGCCACGGCCTAGAAAAAAATTTTCCACACCGTGTCGTCATACATCCGAGACGGTCTTCTAGCAGTGCCTGCCACACACAAGATATAGGTGGAAAAAGAGAAAAAGCGAAGGAAATCTCTAGAGTGAAGTGGACCTCTTTTCGTGGAACGGATTCCTCAGTTCGAGTTCGAGTCGGTCGTCGGTGCCAGAAGAAGAGTCAGTCAGTGCGAACCTAGTGTGTGCTAGTGTGAGGTGCGAGAATTGGAACGCTATTGGGCGAAACGGGGAAAAAGAAGCCATTGGGCAGCTGCGACTACACTAGAAGAGCACAGTGCGCCGCGCCAGGAGGGAAGAATCGAGGACAGTTAGGTCTCGAGTTCGTGGCGCTCCGATTTTTTTTATCTAATTACGAGCTAGTTCCCAACAGCCGAGTGTGTGTGTTTTAATACGCGCGGTGGCGGTGAAGTGAAATAGACGTGAAAATCTTGAGTCATCGTTTTTCCAAGCTCATCTCCCCCAAACCAATCTCGCGCGCGCAAGTGTTTTCAGGAAATTTGATCTTACCAACGATGCCTCCATCTTACTGCTGCGTCCCCGGATGTTCCAACAGCCGAAGCCCTACGTGCAGTCTGTACTGCTTTCCCAAGGATGATGCTGTGTAAGTACATAAAGAACTCAAACTCAGACATCCCCTGTTTCACCGCACACTGCGATCTTTCCCCCTTCGTGAAACTATGCCTACTTATCCTTGCCTCAGAAGCCGCCTATCCTGGCAAGAGGGCGAACGGAAACATAGAGAATGCGGATGCCGCATCCATGCCTCGGTGTCGGAGGGATGACGGATGGATGGAACTAAGGGACGAACGGGCACGCAAAAAGGGACACCGAGTTCGAAACTTTGGGAACTGGAATGCAACACGGACGAAGAGGGGGAAAGTTGAGAAATTGATTTTTGTCTCTCGGGCCTTCGCCTGCTTAGTTTGTGCAGTTGGTACTGGCAGGATACCAGACGCTCGACTCGGTTTGGCTTGGTTTGACTGGCCTACTGCGTTGTATGTACCTATAGCGAGTGTACTGAAAATAGGGGGAACTCTTGGAACTAGGGATCACATGCTGTTGTTTTCCGGGGATAGGGAATTGGATTGGGACTGGCTGTTCGCGAGAAACGACGCAGATAATATCGGTGGCGTGGGTTTTGGCATTGATGCGAACCTGATGGTGGTGTTGGAGATGTGCGTTTGGATGCTGTTGTTTGCGTCCCTTTATTTTGTGAAGCGGTGTTAACGCATTGCGTTTTAGTTTTTTAAGATTAGTCGATTTATTCATACATTTATATAATTTACAGATACATTTACAAATAGGGTATTGGTCCCCTTTTTAAGCATAGCCCTCACATTTTCATTAAGCTCAAAACAAAGGATAGAAGCGCTGTTTGTTTTGTTTCATATTTTTGCTTTTTTTTGCTAGAAGTGAGCACGTATGCAAACAAAAAGAATGGAAACAATCTGTGCCGTAATCGCTTGTTTTTGAATAGGATGAATTTGGAAGCGTTAGATTACTAATGACATACAGATCCTATAATGGGTGTACCCATTTATATCATATTTCTTCTTCTATTTCTTGGCGCAACGTCTCAACTGGAACAAAGTCTGCTCCATAGCTTAATGTTCTATGAGCACTTTCATAGTTATTGACTGAGAGCTTTCTCTGTCAATGACCAGTTTGTTATGATTTGTTCATTCTAAGAAGTAATCTTGCGAACGGAAGGTCCGATTTGGGCCGTCTTAGTTTTGATTTGTTGAGTGTATCTAGACAGAATTCCCACGGAAATGTATTTAGACAAAATGCAGGAGAAATCCCGCGAGGGACTCTGGGAGCAATACCGGGAAAATTTCTGAAAAAGAGTTAACTACATTGTTGATATGAATAAAAAAAAGTTTTCGGAGGTGTAATGTTTACTTCATTCGAGTATGAGATTTTACTGCATGTTTGTAGTCAGAACTTTCATACAGATATGTCTCCCGTAAAGCTGAACGTTCTTACTGAAAGCTTGTGATTCCTCTGGATGATTGATAATTCGAAAACCAAGGATGCGAGTGAACAAGAGGAGGGCTCCTAGATCTAATAGGTATTTGCGACAAGCCGACGACTTAGATAAGATGTTGCAAATTCCATATGGACGTGTTGAAATCCATCTATAGAAACTCTGCTACAAGGATTTTTCCAGAAGTTCTGTCAGGGTGTAATACTCGACTAGCCCCGTGGCTAAACCCTCTCAGGGTCGGCGACAACTTGCGGAAAGAATACTCACCCCACCAACAACGTGGACACATCTAAACGAGACGTCACAAAGCAGAGGACAAAAAAGGACATGTGCAAAACAAATTATGACAATAACAACATATAAGGCTAAACATAATATAGTTTTACAGTATGTCCCATAAAAAAATGCGAAAGTTTTAGAAGACATTGTTCACCTGCTTCCAATCGATAAACCATACTTACCTTACCGCTCAGGCTAAGGCCGGGGTGGCCTCTGCTGTACATAGTAGCCGCCTCCATTCCACTCGGTCCATGGCTGTTTGTCTCCAGTTCCGCACTCTGCGTAGGGTCCGCAGATCGTCCTCCACTTGGTCGACCCACCTAGCTCGCTGCGCTCCACGTCTTCTTGTACCGGTCGGATGACTCTCGAGAACCATTTTAGTCGGGTTGTTATCCGACATCCTGATGACGTGACCCGCCCACCGTAGCCTCCCGATTTTCGCGGTAAATCGATAAACCATGCATATATCTATTGGATTATATAGTCGAGACACTGATTTAACAATGACATAGAAATATTTAGTAATTTTAATCATAAATCTTTGAAAAAATAATGTTGAAAATATGGATCTCAAAAACGTCCACGCCTCAGAGGCCGTTTTTGAAGGCTGTTAATTTCTTAAAATTGCTCTCAGTCACATTCAATTGAATTTTATTTCAAGAACAGCACTTTCATAGCTTGACAAGGTATTTAGGCGTCCGTTGGTGGTTTGAACAAATAAGAAAATTTTCTGTCTTTTAAATTATGGGACATTTACTGAAAATTGATCTTACCAAAATTTTCAGAAAATAATATGTATGATGCATAAAACTGTTTTCAAGTACTACGTATTTGTGTCATGAATGTAGGTTTATGAAACTCCATTAGCAAGAAATTATCTTCATTTATTTTTAAACAGTGTGAAGTTATTAGCTGATCAATCAAATACACGACTTTTGAAATATGCCCGTCTTTAGTATTTGGTTCCTAAGCATCTGATATTGTTTTCAAACAGTTTTCTAAACATGGGCATTTTCAAGAGTACCTATTTCTGCGTGACTCCTATGCATTAAAAAGCTTCCATCCAAATTCGTTAAGCTCAAATAATTAGAGGAAAAATTTATTTATTTTAGAAATTGTGGGCATCGCATGTACGTAACCAATCAATATTTTGAAACAAATTTGAGATATTCTGTATGATAACCACCTCCTTATTGTAGCCTTATAATAAATGGACGGATTCATTATCAATATTGCACCAAAAATTATTAGAAAACGAAAAAAAATAAATTTTCTCATTTTTTTTATGGGACATATTGTATGTCGTCGGCCATTGCATGACCGCACGGATGAGCAGCATTTTTTTTAATTAAATTTTATACCAAAATGTACCAAAACATATAAAAACTGCATGAAAATTGAGTTTTCAATAAATGGCTTGGAGTTTTTAGCATGTTTTACTAATTTTCGCAAAATATTGAATAAACCACTATCTCGCTCTCAAAGTGTAGAATTAGCGCTATGTTAAAATACACATAAATAAAAACAAAAAAAGCTTTCTCGCTATTTTGTTACGATCGAAATCGAAAAAAAAAGTCTCCAAAACTATGTATGGTTGATTGAAAAGCCAATATTTTGAGCAATGTACATACACAATAAGGGCTCGTTCAAATATTACGTAACGTTGAAGGGGAAGGGAGGGGGTCTAACGCTGTGTTACGCTTCATACAAAATTTCAAAATTTTCCATACAAAAGTTGTTATGTGGGGGAGGAAGGGGGCCTAAAATGGTCAAATTTTGCGTTACGTTATATTTGAATGAACCCTAACGCTATTTTCAAAGATGTCCAAAAAAATGAAAATAAAAATCAGAAATTCATTCAGGGATTCCTTTGAAAATGTCTCTGAGGATTTATTTACCCTGGAATTTCTTTACGAATTGCTTCATAAATTCCTCCAGGGATTCCATCAGAAATTCCTCAAGGGGTTGCCTCATTCCTCAAGGGGAAATTCAGAGATACGTGACATGCACTTGAGGGGCCGTACACAAATTACGTCACGCTTTTAGGGGGGAGGGGGGGTTTTGCATAACGTGACGACCCTTACAAAAAATATTGAAGTTCCATACAAAAAGTGTGACATAGGGGGGAGGGGGCGTTGAAAATTGTCAATTTTTGCGTGACATAATTTGTGAATCACCCCTGATAGAGTGTGGTTACTGGTTGTGCTGTATTTGTCGAACGATCTTTCTGCATGAGTAATGTAGGCTTGTGCCGCTATGTATTCTGTCGCCTGCAATTCTGAGGTGTTAAAGAAAATTAAGTGAACCCAGAATTTTCAACTCAATTACGACGGCCTCCAAATAAAATTTCCCACCTCAATGCGTCATGTTACAGAATATTTCAGAGAATCTTCCATGTGTTCCTCCAGAAGAGTCACAATGAATTATTTCACGAAATTTGACAAGAATTGCTTCATCAATTCCTACATGATAATTCACAAATTATTTCAGAGATTGTTTGAGAAATTCGCCCAGGGATTGCTTCAGAAATTCCTCTTGTTATTTACTCATAAATTTCTCTAGGCATTCGTTCGGAGAATCTTTTGGAGATTTCTTAAGAAATACTTGTAAAACATCTTACTGTTTTTGTTTGCGGCCACAAAATCCTTCACGGATTCAATTTGTTTGGATTTGTTTGAATTTGTTTTTCAGAAATTTGTTTAGAAATTCTTTCTATTATATAAATTTTACAAAGAATTCTTTCAAAGCATCTTTCATGATTTACTTCTGAAATTCCTCAAATTTTTTTTTCAAAAAAAATATTCATGAATTTGAGTAGAAATTTCTCTAGGGATACTTACAAAAATGCGTTCAGAGATTCTTTCAGAAATGTCTTTAGACATTTGTTCAGAAATTTCTCCAGAGAATGCTTTAGTAAAACTTTCAGCGATGCCTTCAGAAACTATTTTTTCAGAAAATGTTTCAAAAGTTCCCAAAAATTACTTTGGAAATTCTTCCAAGGATTTCACCAAAAATTCCCACACCAACTTCCAATTTCTACAGAAAATTCACTGACTAGTGATTTCTCCAGAAGTATCAGAATGACTTGTATCTGATTTTTTGTAGGAATTCCTCCAGGGATTTCTTCAGAAAATCTCTCAGAGATTTACCTTCTTTTTTCGAGACTTTTTTTCCGAAAAATCCTTGGGAAATTCCTTTCAGCATTCTCTCAAACGATCCCTCAAGGATTTATTTTAAAACAATCTCCGGAGTTTGCTTTAGAAATTGCTCCAGGTTTTTTTTTATCTGAATATCTTTCAGAAAAACTTCCTGGGATTTCTCTAGAAATTTCTCCAGGGACTCTTTAGAAAATGTGAGATCCATTCGAGAATTTTTTGCAGAAACTACCCTGGGGGTTCCTTCAGAAAATCTCCCATGACTTTTGTTATAAATTCGACTAATAATTTCTTCAAAAATATCTCCAGAGTACAAATTTCCTCATTACTTTGAAAAAACTTCCACAGACTTTTCGATAATTATTTCATAGACCCTTGCTGAAATCTATCCTAGGATTCGATTAAAAAATCTTTCACGAGTTCCTAAAAAAATCTTTGGAAACTTCTACGAGACTATCATTTAGAAATTTCTCCAAGAACTAAAAAAGTCTTGCACAGATAGCTCCCAGAAAAGTTTCATGGGTTCAAAAAATCTGAGATAGATTGTTCCAGAAATTCATCTACGAGTTTCTTCGGATTTCTTTAACAGAGATTCCTTCAGAATGTTTTCAAAGCATTCATCTAGAAAATCTTCCTTGCAGTTTTCTCAAAAATATTCCATTAAATATTTTTAGAATAAGATTCACGGACACATTCAGAATCAAAAACTCAAAACTTCATCAAAATTTTCTTAGAAGCCTTCGAGAGATCTGTCTCCAAGGATTGCTTTAGAAATTCTTCAAGAGATTATTATTATTAAGGATTCCCAAATTTATTCACATCCCTTTAGATATTGATTTAAGACATTTCATTTTCTGAAATTGCTCCAAGGATTTCTTAAGAAAGTCTTAGGAAATCCTCCAAGGATTACTTCAGAAACTTTTCTACAGATTTTTCAGACTTCTGCAGAGGATTGCTATAGAAAGGCTGGAAGCATTCTTGCAGAGATTCCTACACAAATTGACACAGGGATTTCATCAGAAATTCCGCCGGTTATTCTTCTATATATTTTATCAGAAATTTCTCCAGGATTTCCTCCAAGCGTACCTTCAAGAATTCCTCTATGGATTTCTCAAAGAATTCATAAAAAATGTTCAAGATTTTTATTTGGGGAATTCTCCAGGATTTTTTTTTATTTCTCAAGAGGTTTTGTTAGGTATTCCAGCAGGAGTTTCCAGGTATTCCTCCCGGAACTTTTTCAGAAAATCCAATTAAGTGCTTTAGAAATATTCATTTTTTAAGATTTTTTTTTTAGGGATTTATTTAAAACTAGCTGTCCCGGAAAAACGACGTTCTGCCTGCCTACTATGTTTCTTGACATTCCGTTCTGGAAGAAATTGGCCCACAAAGTAGAATTTCACATTTTCTCGGTTTCGTTGTTTTTCCGGTTGATTTATGCAATTATTTTTCCGTGCGAACACGTCGGGGCCTTGCACGAATATAACAGTGTAAGAATTATGTCGATTTGTCGACCCATTCCCGAGCCTATTCGTGACACACAAAAACCATTCAATTTTTATTGATATAGGTTTCCTAAGATTTTTTTTAAATTCCTTCTGAAATTTCTTCAGCGATACTGTCGGAAATATCTTTAGAGACTTGTTCAATATTACTTCAGAAATTTTTGCAGGGATTTCTACAAAAGTTGTTTTATGGATTTTTTTAGAAGTATTTTCAGCAGTTCCTACAAGAGGAATTCCACGGAGTCATGTCAGTCGATCCTGAGCGACCATTTCAAAAATATCTGAAACTTTGCACAGTTTTTCAATTTCATATAAATCGCCATTTTTTGATATTAAACCTTCATATTCACTCACGACTAACTTTTCAAAAGGGTGTATGCGAAAATAGTTCTAAAATATTCTAAAAGCTGTACAGCAAAAACGGATTGTTCGATTGTTATAAATTTTTCAGCAAAGTTAGATAACTAAATGATGATTCCTTAGAAAATATACACTGTAAAAAATTTCTTTTTCTACTTTGAAAAAATATGATATTTGTCACAAAAACTCAAATATCTCAAAACCCTATCTTTTTACCAACTTCAATTTTTTAGGGGAAATGGCCCATTATATCAGCTATCTACCATGAAATTTTGGTGATGGTAAACTGATAAACAAAAAAGTTATGACATTTCAAACATTTCACAATTTTTACATTTAGTAACAAAAAAAATTTTTTTTCTGTGTAAATTATTTCGAGAATTATATTTTGATGCTGATTTTATTGTAAAGGCTACCGCCTGAATTAAACAAGTTGTTTTCATGATACTTTAGTTTGATTATTCGTAATTACTATAGTATCTATTTGAAACTTAGACGCGATCCAGTGTTGTGATCAAAAATATTGAGATTGTCATACTTTTTATTGTACGTGACTGGTGAAAAAATCCCTTGATAGTGTTGAAAAGTTGTTGATTATAAGAAAAATGGAATTGAATTTATTTTTAAGACAAAAGCTGTATAATAAAAGTTTTCTATACGCGTATACGTCTAGTTTATCCGCAAAAAAAATCCCTCTTACACACTTATTTCTGAATTGCCTGTTCGGTACTTTTTTGACGAGATTATAACAGCAGTACGATCTCGGTAGTTTCGGTAATCGATTTTACTGAGGCTCAGTAAAACAACTGTCAAAATCGTATGGAAAAGGTAAACAATGCATTTTTGCTGAACGAGTTCGGTGCTCAGCAGTTTTAATCTCGTCAAAAAATTACCGAACTCGGTAATCAAAATTAAGTGTGTAGAGAACAGACTTTATGATCGGAAGAATGCGAGTAACTTCAACAACAACAAATGCATAAGAGGTACATACCACAGACAAACAGACGAAACGCCTAGAACAATTTTAGTGAAAATTCATCGCCCAGTTCACACTATCACCACCTGGTGGAAATGTTTCACGAAACACTGCGTTGTGCAATATCGTCATCAGAAGGCGCTAGTGTGAAACGTCAAACGCAAAGAAAAACGATGGGCGCTCTTCTTGTTATGAAAGCCACAACCAAGATTCAAAATGATCGTTGAAGGCGTGGTCAATGAAAATTTCGCCAGTGTTACGTTTGTTTGTCTGTATACATACCTGACAATGCTCACGAAAAAAACAAAAAAATACTACCGCTATGAATATTAAAAATTGTATAGTATTTTTTTTTTCTTCAGCCACCAACACCAAACAAGTAAGTTAAAATTAATAAGTGATTTTGTTTATTATAATCTAACGAACAAGATGAACAGTCGCTTTCTCAAAGGTCTTCAACTCAACGCTCTCTTGTAGACCGTTTGATGAAAAAAAATGTTCAAAAGAGTTACGAAATCTCACCGAAAGCACCATAGATAAACTGAAAGAGACTGGTTATGCCCAAATGTCCACATTGTGTACAAAATTACGCATTTGCACGTCCTGCCGTCTAAAATTTGACAAACGAGCCATCTGTATATCATCGGTAAAGCAGGGCGCAGGAAGTTCGAAAACGACAACAACTGAGAAATTGCCATCAGCGACATCTGTTTAAACAATTTAATTACGCCCCTTTTCAAAAATGCCCTGTAATATTCTTCAACATCTATACCCATTTCAATATTTTTAACGTTGCAAAACACGCTTTCAACATTCATCTTGAAGAAGAGGGAAAACACTTGTCCTCAAATGTAACAGCAAATTAATGAATAAACGACTAATGCGCGGAGGGCGTGATAAAATCGGAACATTACGGTACGCAAGGCCATTAACAATAAAATCAGCATCAAACTTCAATTTCCGGCTGAAATAATTTACACCAAAAAAAATTATTACTAAATGTGAAAATTGTGAAATGTTTGAATTGTCATAATTTTTTTGTTTATTTTCATGGTAGATTGCTAATACAATGGACCGTTTTCTCTAAAAAAATTACGTTGGTAAAAAGATAGGGTTTTGAGATATTTGAGTTTTTGTGACAAAAATGATATTTTTTAATGTTAAAAAAGATTTTTTTCACAATGTATATTTTCTTAGGAATCGCCATTTAGTAATCTAACTTTGCTGAACAATAAAATCAGCATCAAATCGCGATTCCCGGCCGAAATAATTTACACAGAAAAATTTTTTTTACTAAATGTAAAAATTGTGAAATTTTTGAAATGTTATAACTTTTTTGTTTATTAGTTTACCATCACCAAATTTTTATGGTAGATTGCTAATACAATGGACCGTTTTCCCTAAAAAATTCAAGTTGGTAAAAAGATAGGGTTTTGAGATATTTGAGTTTTTGTGACAAAAATGATGTTTTTCAATGATAAAATAGATTTTTTTTCACAGTGTATATTTTCTTAGAAATCACCATTTAGCTATCTAACTTTGCTGAAAAATTCATAACAATCGAACAATCCGTTTTTGCTGTGCATATTTTTGAATATTTTTGAACCATTTTCACATACACCCTTTTGAAAAGTTAGTCGTGGCTCTAAATAAAAATTTGATATCGAAAAATGGCGATTTAGATGGAACTGAAAAACTGTGCAAAGTTTCAGTTCAATAGAAAATCATGAATTAAAAATTTTCCTTAATGTTGATGCTGTTGCTTGGAATCGCTCACAAGTAATAAGTAGTAAGTCAGTAATCAGCCGAAGCATTACAATGACCTTTTTATAGAATTTGCTACAAATTTTGGAATTCAATCAACAGGTATTTACCAAGAACATCAGGAATATAATACAATTCTCGGTGAGGAAGTCATAAGAAATGTTGAAAAAAGTATGTTAGAAAACTTTTAGAGAATGAGCAGTTTACATGCATCCACCAAAAATGTTGTCATTGCCAAGGGATCTGTAAAAAAATCACCAGAAAATTTACCAAATACTCCGCTCATCGTGATCATCGACAAAGCCAGGGATATTCATAAAAAAAAATGAAGTCAGAAAGGGAGGTATGAGATTACGGTAAATATATAGAACTAAGTGTCATGAGGTATGCTTTGGCGCTAATGTGGATGCTCCACAAAACAATTTATTGATACGAAGTGCTCCGCGTGTTAAAAGGCTGAAAACCCCTGCATTATAAGCCATCATGATACAAACTGCAAGTTTTAAACTGATTGATTATTAAAAAAAAATACCATTTAAAAAAATGTACATAAAATCGAAGTACATAAAATCGAGAGTCTATATAATCGAGGGTCCACTAAAACTAGGTATACCTGTACATACATATAAATAAATGAATTTATGTCTGTCTGTCTGTCTGACCCTTATAGACCCTTATGGACCTGCAGACTGCTAGACTGCAGTAATTTGAGTCTTGAAATGGGACCTAAAAAGCTTTGATCTGATGGGATGCCATAAAATTTTCTATTTTTCCATATAACGCACGACCCACTCTACTGTACATAGTTTTGTATCTACCTTGGTATCTACATTGTTTGTTCAAATTCACACCAAATACAGTGATCATCAAAAACAAAAATTCAAAGGATTTTTTGCTCTCAATGCTGTTTTACCTTTCACTTACATAAATAGAATTATATGAATATGATGCAATGATTAGATTACAAAATGATTCCAACCTCATAAGGTTAAACAAACTACTAACTAACCTACTTGAAACTATTGGTAAACAATCAAAAAACCTTTTGATTTGGCACAATTTGATTTTACATTGAATTTGAAAAAAATGTCTATTTGCAATAAATTTGTTCAAGCCTTTTTTTGGAAACGCTTTTTTTTGGCATCAAAATAGTCGTGGGAAAGGAAAGAATTGAACTTTGTTTTACTAAAATGGATGGAGATGCATGGTTGCTGGTGCTTTGTTCCCCATATTTAGTAGATACATATGTATACGCATTTGCTTCTCCTATAACGGCCTACCATTCACTGAGTCCACCGCATTGGGTACTCTTTTCACCAATTCACTTAATTTATGTACCTAACCTATTGCAGAAAGCTAGTTTAACCCTCTAATACCCAAATTTTTGATTTTGATCTAAATATCATTTTTCGTCATCTAAAATCGATTTAAACATGTTTTGGAAGATGATTATTTTTTATTCTCGATTTCGTGAATTTCAGTTTTTGATTTTTCTAATTTTTATTTTTGAACATCCCCACATTTTTATATTTTTCCTGGAAGCCAATTTGGGGAACGGATTTTTTGAGATGAAAAATCTCATGATTATTGTTGAAATATTATTATTTTAATTTTTTTTCACAGAAAATTTTATTTTCCGTGTAATTTCAAGGAAAATAATTTTAGAGTATATTCGATTCCCTTAAACTATTAAACAAGGATAGAATGATTTGGGAAAAATTTAAAATATGTTAATTGTAGCAATTCAATACAAAATAAACAATGACTTCTAAAAGGTGACTAAAACATCAATTTTTCAATGATTTTTAAAAAATTTAGATACGCTTTGGAATACACCAAAAACCATTTTGAGATATACAGAACAGTCCTGAATATCATTCAAAAATATAAAAAAAAGATTTTCCACGAAACAAAAATTACAAAAATGCTCAAACTATACCCCGTCTAAAAGCGGGATTGGGTATTAGAGGGTAAATCCTTTCAAGACGAAGAGGTTGCATTTCTCTATAAAAGTACGTACCCCAAGGCAATGAAGTAAAAGAAGTGTGTCCTCATGGTAGAAGTCTTGCCAATTGATTATGGTGATAACATCTCAAATGATTCCATCGTGGTTCTCGTTTCCCATAGATCGACCTTACACGTTGCAAACCACCAACAGAATTGATGATAAGAGTTCTCAGCTTTCCCGCGCCAAACCACTGATCAACTCCCAACGTTAAACCACCAGCGCACTATCACGCTTATCGCTTGACCCTCCAGATATCCACCTCGAACCGCTTTCTCGCCTTCTTGAAATGCCTCCAATAATATGCCAACGAATGTGCCAGCACCAGAGTGTTCTATAATTCTCCTCAAGCAGCCCAACCGCAAAAACCACGTTGCTTAGGTCTCTCTCTCTCGCTCGGTTTCGATTTCTTTCCTCAACGCTTCGATTATGTGCGGAAAGGAAACCAACAACAATAACATGCCCGTCAAGTTTCGTTCGCTCAGCCACGGGCGCATATCCGCGAGGGACGATCGACTCCACCGCCGCAGTTCACTTTCAACCCTGTTCCTGTTTGGCACCCCGCGACGACGACGACGACGACGGCGACGCCTCGATCCGTGAGGTTCTCTCTCCTGTCTGCCTGCCTGCCTGGCTGGCTGGCTGGCGGTTGCAACTGTGGGTCTCTCCCGCTCGCTCCGGCGGACATGCCATGCCCATCGAAGCCAGCCGCGCAGCGCAAAGCACACAGATGCACTTTCGTTGTCGTTCAGCCTTCTCGGTCTCCATCGCTGGCGTTGGCTGGCTGGTGGCGAATCAATCTCGCAGTCCGTGTCCACAGCACATCGAGTCAAGACGCATTTGTAGTAGCGATCGAGAAAAAGAAGCTCGTCAGTCAGTCAGTCAGTCGGTCGGTCGGTCTGCGCGCAAGACCAAAGATCCTTGATTCTCGCCCATAGCCAGAGTGCCAGTCAGTCGTCGGTATCAGTCAGTCAGTGCCTACTTAGTGCGGTGCGCGTCTTCCTACCTCTTCCTACCTACCTCCCAGCTCGGGTCTTTTGTGAGTTTTATCCCCCCGGGGCCTAGGTGCCTATGTGAGTGCGAGGGCTGTGTGAGTGGAAGCAGGGAAGAAAGAACATCATCAACAGCATACCTATACTTTGTGTGACGGACGGACGGTCGGTCGGTGCCATACGGGTTCGCAGCGTTTGTCAGTGTGGTCGTGGTCAAAGTGGTCGGCGGAGATTAGAGAGAGTGTATAGACCTAGAATTGTGTCACCGAAAATTCCTTGGAGTGGCTGGTACCAGCAGTGCTGGTTTTTCCATTCCAACGCGTAGTTTCTGTGCGAGTGTCGTAGTGGTCGGTGAACTGGAATACATTGAATTAAGAGTCGTCGGATCAAAATGGGGAAGATGTCCGGAAGTCACTGTTTGGTCATGGGGTGCCGGAACAGGCAACTCCTGAACCAAACCAATACGCGATCCTATTTTCGGTTTCCTCGTGATGCAGAAATGTAAGTATACCGATTGTGTGCATGTACTCTTTACACTGTTGATATGGGAGTTGAAGGTCAGACTGATGGGGGATTTTCGCCAAGAGTTGTTGGGCACGAATCAGGTCTTTACACGTTGGAACCTACTCACCCGGATTGGGTCTATCCGGTTTTTTTGGAAATCTAGTTTTCATTTTGGCACCACATGCTGCTACCTCCAGGACGCATTCCACTGGCGAGGATCAAAATGGAGGGTCTCCATCGCGCACCCCCTGCCCCGGAGTAGAAAGAGGTCCAAAAAGGAGGTCGAATAAAGGACCATCTGCCATTCAGGAAAGGAGCACATTCGGAAAAAAAAATCTACCGACGAAAGAAAGCTGCGCGGCTGGGTAACAACTGGCTTATTTCGGATCGGTCGGGTGGTCGGGTGTTCGGTTGCCCGTCGTAGTCGGTCGGTTGGCGACCAGCAGGCAGCGCAGGCACACCAGTCTCTTTGTGCTGGCTGGTTTGTCGGTCGACGCGACCCTGCCTTGCCTTGATGGTGGCGCGGCGTACACAGCGAATTCGGTTTTTTCCATCCACCTCGGTGTATAGGTATACACAGAATTCTCGAATAGGGGGGAACGGTAGCTGGGTTTCCCTTGGGTTTCTTATCGCAAGAAGCGGTTGCTTGGTTGTTTCGGATGCAGGAGGGTGTTACTCATGTAGTATGGAGATTATTCGAATATGAGCAGAAGTTTGAACCCAGCTGACTCATCCTTCGTCAAAATAATATGTAATTTTGAACTAAGTTGACGCTAAAAGCGGAGTCATTTTAAACAACCTTTATTTTACTATTTTATGGGAAAATTCTTAAAAGACTTCAATTCAATAGGGAAAAATACTATTAAAAAAATTTAGAAGACATATTTCAGGTTTCCAGAAATTTTGAAATTCCATTCCCAAAAATCAATTTATGAGGATCACAAAAAACTGTTCTGGAAGAAATTCTGATCAAAATCTAGCCGAAATTTGTAGATTCCAGAACCAGAATGATTTTCAGAAGTCATCAGAATTGATTATCAGACATTCATTATATTGAAAATACCTACTGACGAAATTTCACGAAATAACTATTTGAGACAATTATTGAAAATACTTTCGATTGATCCGAGGATTCTGAAGCCTTCTTCTAGAGCTTTTCAGTACAATCCCTTTAATTATTACCCATATGTGTTTGTTCGAGAACTGAACCAAGTAATATTTTGATGACCAATTAGTCTTATAGAGGTTTATAGAATCGCCATAAAACCTCATACCTTTTATTTTGGCTTTGCGATGGTTCAAAGTCCTCTTCTAGGCTATTCTTTTCTAGGATTGTATATTGTTTGACAAGCACTTTTTTTTTATTTTTTTTCTCGTGAATTTTAACTAATGCTAATTATTCACTCAACATGCCCAGAAAGCCTAGAAATTTTAACCGACCGGCATGGAAATCGAACCCGTCTCCGGAATGACGATCCGGTGCTATATGATTTAGGCTAACTGGAGATTCCCATATAATTTTATCCGGAATTTCATCTTTCTGTGCATGACTCCTGTGGATTCCTCCAGATTCCCTAATAGATTTCTTCTGAAAATTTCTTCAGGCAATAAGTCAGAAGTTCCTTTACATGAATTAGGAGTTAAGTTTGTACTAGTCTCTCTAGAAAAGAGGAGTTTAGTCTAGCATCCAAGAATTAGTTTTGGGAATTTCTCCACCAACGCCTACACAGGGAAAAATTTCTACTCAGTGGCTGAGTTGGTCTTACTCAGAAATCGAAAAATCCTTTGTTTTCTTACTCAGTTTCCGTTAAAAGTGGGACAACCCATTGCCAATGGGTTGTCCCACTTTTAGCCGAAACTGAGTAAGAAAACAAAGGATTTTTCGATTTCTGAGTAAGGCCAACTCAGTCATTGAGTAGAAATTTTTCTCGGTGTAAAGGATTTCTAGAATGAAAAAAATCCTAAAGAAATCCCATATATTCGGACAGTTGGAATCTGTAGATTCCAGAATGATTTTCAGAAGTCATCAGAATTGATTATCAGACATTCATTATATTGGAAATACCTACTGACGAAATTTCAGTTTCTGTTACTAACGCTTTCAAAAGAAACACTGAAAAAAGTCGTCAAGAAGTTCTCAGAAATATGTCTGGTGAAATCTCGAAAAGAGGGCGTTACAAAAAAAATCGTATGTAATTTGAGAAGAATGTTTTGTAACTAATGTTGGCTTGTATTTGAGACAATTATTGAAAATACTCTTGATTGATCCGAGAATTATGAAGTCTTCTTCTAGAGCTTTTCAGTAGAATCCCTTAAGTTATTAACCACAGTATCGAACTTGGTCTACCTCTTTTCAACTATGTGTTTGTTCGAGAACTGAACCAGTTATTAAACCAAGTAATATTTTGGTGACCAATTAGTCCTATAGAGGTTTATAGAATCGTCATAAAACCTCATACCTTTTATTTTGGCTTTGGGATGGTTCAAACCCAACAAAATTTATTGTGAATGTAAACATCAACAAAGCGTCCTCAATACGGCTTGATGCTGAGTTACTGTGTTGTACATATGGACAGAAGCTTCTATGCAAGTCCTATACCAATGAATCTGGTGACCTTAATCCACATGTACAATATGTTGTGCGAGCAACTTCTATGCCACCAAGTCATAGCTCTTTTCTCGGCTCCTATGTAACCACTAACTGAATAACATCTTGAGAAGGCGTTTTTTCCGCCTTTTCACTGTTGTTAAATAATAGTTTTACGGCATCTCCAAATTAATCGATTAAATATAATTAGGTTATGGATACCGTAACGCAATACATGTGGAACTGGAATTATCGCTTTTAAAATAGGGTCCTAAAATGAAAAATATTTTCCCGGTTTTGCTGCATAACACGAAGGAGCATGCTTTTCTGATCTCAATGGTAAGTTTTTTGAACTTAAACAATGACAGAATAGTCAATAAACTCGAAAACAAAATAATGATGAACTGATCTTGTTTGACTTTCGAGGTCAACCTTGACGTAACGAAAGTTGAACGGCGGGTTGCAAAAGGCATCATATTGGCTCACTTTTGACAACAAATGATCCTGTTTGACATACACGATAAACATAATTTACCCAAAATTGAGTGTTAAACAAGGAGTGTTGCAAACATTATTAAAATTTTTGAAAACATATTTTATGGGCTTTACCTAATAGGAATACTTAAAAAATGAGTAAACATGTCGTTTTAATCAACGCTTGATCGAATTATGCAGAAATTGAGATAGGCCTTTAGGAGCCTATTGACTGCCAAGGGCTAAAAGTCTCTTTAATAAAGACAAATCAATCAATCAATTTAAAATTGAATAACTAAAGTACTTGCCGCTTCTTGGAATCGAACTCCTGATCTCCGTATCCACTGGTCCCGATGATGTCATCGCTGCAACACTGCTATACAGGGTGTTAGGTTCATGAGTGCAAACTTTTAAAAGGGAGATAGAGGACCATAAATGGTGAAAAAAAATGTTCTACGCATATGGTCAAATCTCAACCGTTACGTAGTTATTGAACTTCCCATGTTTTTTACTCGTATTGCCTTAACTGGCTATAACTTTAAAATGGTCAAGCTTATCGCAATTTTTTTACTCTTATTTGAAAGATTATTGAATTTTCTATCAAATGGCATCTTTGAATCGATTGGTTTAGTTAAACAACTAAGTTTACTAGAGAAAATTAGCTAAAAATAGTGTGTTTTTATTTGTTTATGTCAATTATCTTTGAAACATGCGTAATAAATTAAAATTCTTTCATTGGCAAAGTTGTTCCACTCTACAATTCGTTCTTTGACGCCAAACTTCTAACTTTTTTTTGTTTTGTTTTTATTTTTGTGTATTTTAACTAGTTGCTAATTCTACACTCCAAACTTCTAACTCTTATCATTGTCTTGTAATTTTGATTTAAATGTGCGACACAGTGCGCAAAAAAGTGCTTACCATGACGATTGTAAATTTATGATCTGAAATGCGACGTTTAAATCGAAATTGCAAGAAAACGATAAAAGATAGAAGTTTGATGTCAAAGAACGAATTGTGGAGTGGAACAGGGGCCACAACTTTGCCAAAGAAAGGATTTTAAATTATCACGCATTTTTCAAAGATAATTGACAAAAACAAATTAAAACACACAACTTTTAGGCTATTTGCTCTAGAAAACTTAGTTATTTAACTAAACCAATCGGTTCAAAGATGCCATTTGATAGAAAATTAAATAATCTTTCGAATAAGGATAAAAAACTGTGATAAGCTTGACCATTTTAAAGTTATAGCCAGTTAAGGCAATAAGAGTCAAAAACAAGGGAAGTTCAATAACTACGTAACGGTTGACATTTGGCCATATGCGTAGAACAATTTTTTTCACCACTTATGGTCCTCTATCATCCTTTGAAAAGTTTGCACTCAGGAACCAAACACCCTGTATTTAAAAAGCATTGAAAATAGCTCGTTTTGCTTTAATCCAGACAAGGCTTTATAAATTGTGCCACAAAAAACCTTACCCAGCTACATCTTGCTGCAAAAGCTTGTGAAACGTCAAACGCAATAATGTTTACTTTGAACAAGCAGTGTCATTGCGCCAACAGGTTCTTCGTCACAGCTTCTTGCTGAAAAAGTGTTCTTTCAATAGCTACGAAGCGCTGCTTTTTTGTATTTGACAATATTACCACAGACAAACAGACGTCTCACTCTACTCACTTCTCATCGTTACCCTTTTTAACGGTTAGTTCAAATATTTTGTAGTTCGCAAATCACTCGATCATGGCGCTCGCATCGTTTTTGCTCCTGTTTGACGTTTGCTCACTATCGCCACCTACTGAGTGGTTTGCGTAATACATATTGTTTAGCATTGGGCGATTATGTTTTTGTGACGATGAATTTTATCGCAATTTGTTCCAAGTGATACGTCTGTTTGTCTGTGATAATACTTTTATTCGATTTGCACATCTTGCGGCAAATCTTCCGGCGTTGGAGTAAAGTGCAATAAAAGCAACCCAAATAATTTCACAGCACAGAGATGGATAGCTGTAAAGAATTTGAGTAGTTGCTATATATCCCGTTTAAAGTTTGTTTGACAATAATGTTTACATCCGACAAGCCGTAATGTTATACCAACAGTTTCTTTATTACAGCTTCTAGCTGTAATTATATCGCATAACGGCCTCCAAAGCGCTGCTGGTTTGTGGATTTGTCAGTATAACGAATTGTCGTGTATTAGCTTATGGTTTACATTTGACTAGCTTTTTATTCAGCGTTGACTGCTTTAATTCGATGGTTACACAACAGAAAGCAAATGACTGAAGCTTATAGCGCTGAAAATGTTAGTTGGGGTTTTTAGGGCTATTCTCTTCTAGGGATGTGTATATTGTTCGACATGCTCATTATTTTTTTTTTGTGAATTTTAACTAAATGCTAATTATTCACACAACATGCCCAGGAAGCCTAGAAATTTTAACCGACCGGCATGGAAATCGAACCCGTCTCCGGAATGACGATCCGGTGCTATATGATTTAGGCTAACTGGAGATTCTTATATAATTTTATCCTGAATTTAATCTTTCTGTGCGTGACTTCTGTGGATTCCTCCAGATTCCCTAATGGATTTCTTCTGAAAATTTCTTCAGGCAATAAGTCAGAAATTCCTTTAGGTGAATTAGGAGTTAAGTTTGCACTAGTCTCTCTAGAAAAGAGGAGTTTAGTCTAGCATCCAAGAATTAGTTTTGGGAATTTCTCCAGCAACTCCTGAAGGATTTCTAGAATAAAAAAATCCTAAAGGTATCCCACCCATCTATGCTGATAGTTTCCCACAAGGAACTCTAGTAGAGTTTCTTGAAAGAACTTCTACACAATTCATAGAAGCAACTTTTCAAGAATTCTTACAAGAAACTTCTTAAGGATTTTCAGAAGGAACTTCTGGAAGATTCCCAGAAATAACTCGCCGGAGATTTCTAGGACTCCCAGAGGAAACTTCTGGAGGATTTGAAGAAGGAATTCCTGGAGGATTCCATGAATAACGTCCTGAGGGATTCATAGGACACGCAGTAAGAAATCCTGGAGAAATTTTAAAGATGGAATATAGAACCCAGCAAAATCTCTTGGAAGTATTCAAAAAAAAGTTCCAGTAGATGATTCTGCTGCGCATGAATACCAAAAATTATCCTGCAGGAATCCTTCCAAGAGCTCGTGGAGAAATGTTTGGATGGAGGGCATTCCAGAAGAAAATATCATAAAAAAATCTTTGAAAATCCAAAAAGTAGCTTCTAGATGAAATCTTAGAAAAACTTTCGAAGGAATCCTAAACAGAAATTCTGGAGGAACCTCAGAAAGAACTCCTGAAGAAATATCAGAACGATTTTCTGGAGGGATTTCAGAAAATAATGTTGGAAGAATTTCCGTGGAAAATTCATAAGAAGCTGAGGAACTACTGTAGGAATTTCGAAAGGAAAATCTTGGTGAATCTCGAACAAAAAAAACTTTTGGAAGATTTTCGATAGGATGTCTTGGTTAAATCCTAGAATGATTTACTCAACTTGCCTAGTGGTTTGGGATCATTTTCGTCAGCCAGCTGTTCCCAACGTAATGCATAAGGAAGGTTAAACAATTCCAATTTCTGTTGGATTTGTTTAAGAAATCCCCAAAGAAACTCCAGGAGAAATTTTAAAAAGACGGATCTAGGGTAATCCCAGAATGGAGGAGTGGACCTGGTGTTATGGTTAGAACACTTGACTCTCACGTCGAGGACCTGGGATCGAATCCCACTCCCGACAAACTTTCAAAATGTGAGTACTTCCTTCGGAAGGAAAGTAAAGCGTGGGTCCCGAGATGAACTAGCCAAGGGCTAAAAATCTCGTTAATATGTACAGATAAAAAAAAAATAACAATAATAATCCCAGAATACAGAGTTGAACCAGCCCCCGGCTGAAAATCTCTTCAATAAAGATAAATAAATAATTAATAATCCCGGAAGGAACTTCTGAAGAAATCATAAGAAAGAAGTCTTTCCTCCAAAAATTATAATCGAATTCCAAAAGATAATGAAGCGGAATAGTGCTACTGATAAAACAAGCTATGAACCATTTGCCAGATCAATAATTGGTAATAATTAAATAAATGTATGTACAAGCATGCAATCGTCTTAGACGAAATGATTCGTGGTTAAATTTTCTACAAGGAGCGTTGATTGATTTGAATTAAGGAGACAAGGGGCGACCTCTGGGATTTATTCTCTGTAAGTATAACTTCTCTCATAGTAAATCCTATGCTATGCAACCGCTATCCTAAACTATGAACCGCTTGCGTTAAATTATAGTATAGATACGCCTGAATTATCTTTAATAGAGCTGGTAGCCTTACGAATTTAAGGTCCATTCTACTGTCCAAAGCTACTGATTAGTGTTTGCTGCCAATTACAGAGCATACTATTCTATTCTATTGTATTCTAGTGCTTGTACAGCCAGTATTGAAAAGCATCCTGGAAATATCAAAATTTCTTCTGATATTTTCTTGTCAGCCCAGCCTTAATATTTGCAGAAAATCATAGATGTGATACAAATATTAAAATGGCAAGGCCCACTGTGCAGACTATTGGATTGAGGACGCAGTGGCTTTATTTCCCCAACAGGGGAGGAAAAAAAATTGGATTGAGGTTGAAAGATAATTCAAAAATATAAGGCAATCAGGTTATCCACTTATGAATGACATGATTGACAAACCTTTTTGAATTGATTGAAGGAAGAAACGGGGACAACCGTACCAACCGTTTCGGTTTAGAGGAATGATGTTTGAATATAAAATCGTTGGGAGTGGTTCTTTTTCTACAAATTACAGAGCATACTGTATAAAAGCAACTCTATACCTAGTGGATTCTCTTATTCAATTGATTAAACTTAATACAATGAGTTGGATTAGGATAGGAGTGTCCTGAAGGCAGATAAAAACACAAAGTCTGTCACAACGGACGCTATGTGTTTCAGACATAAGGCGTTTGTATAGAAGCTATGTGTTCGCTTATGGTTTGTTTTGTTTAACGTTTGTTTTTATTCAGCATTCGCTGCTTCAATTCGATTCTTTTACAGCAGAATCCAATATATCGATCATGATATATGAATAGTTTAGGGTCACTCCTCACTATGGTGTACCACTCAAAAGTTTATGGTCACTTTCGTATGTCTTGGAAGTTATTTGTTGATAGGGTGCCTGTACCAGTTATCGCACCACCTAAGAAAAACTATTTCTACAAAAATAAGAAGAAGACCGACGAATGTAAACAATAAGTCAAATGATTGATTAGTTTTCATACTTTACAGGAAAAATATAAAAACGGAGCCAAAACTACTTTTAGTATTTATTACGGCGTGTGCCAATGATAGGAACCCTGTACCAGTTATGGACACATTTGTTAATTTGGGTTCCACTTCGCACTATTTACATGCACTCCTTATGGGAGTTGCCATAAGTTGGTGCAAGGAGGCCGAAAAGTTAAGGAAAATGATTTATTTCTACCACAATTTGAGCAAATTTTTTCATTTATTTAGTTAACATCAAATTCATGATAATACTGAATCAACAATTTGCCGCCATAATACTCGATTTGCAGCTGCAGCTCTCCAACGTCGGTCATGCCCAACACTCGCCAGATCACGCTCCACCTGGTCCGCCCATCGTGCTCTCTGCGCTCCACGCCTTCTTGTACCAACCGGATGGTTAGCAAACACCAACTTTGCAGGGTTGTTGTCCGGCATTCTTGCAACATGCCCTGCCCATCGTATCCTTCCGGCTTTGGCCACTTTCTGGATGCTGGGTTCGCCGTAAAGTGCAGCGAGCTCGTGGTTCATCCTTCTCCGCCACACACCGTTCTCCTGCACGCCGCCGAAGATCGTCCTTAGCACCCGTCGCTCGAAAACTCCGAGTGCTTGCTGGTCCTCCTCTAGCATCGTCCATGTCTCGTGTCCGTAGAGAACCACCGGTCTTATTAACGTCTTGTACATGGTACATTTGGTGCGGGGGTGAATCTTTTTTGACCGCAGTTTCTTCTGGAGCCCATAGTAGGCACGACTTCCACTGATGATGCGCCTTCGTATTTCACGGCTCACGTTATTGTCAGCCGTTAGCAAGGAACCGAGGTAGACGAATTCTTCTACCACCTCGAAAGTATCCCCGTCTATCGTAACATTGCTGCCAAGGCTTGTCCTGTCTCGCTCAGTCCCACCTACCAGCATGTACTTTGTCTTAGCCGCATTCACCACCAGTCCGACTTTTGCTGCTTCACGTTTCAGGCGGGTGTACTGTTCTGCCACCGTTCCAAATGTTCTAGCTATAATATTCATGTCATCCGCAAAACAGACAAATTGGCTGGATTTCGTGAAGATCGTACCCCGGCTGTTGAGCCAGGCTCGTCGCATAACACCTTCCAGGGCAATGTTGAATAGTAGGCAGGAAAGTCCATCACCTTGTCGTAATCCCCGTCAAGATTCAAATGAACTGGATAGTTCACCCGAAATTCTTACGCTGTTCTGCACACCGTCCATCGTTGCTCTTATCAGTCTAGTCAGCTTCCCGGGAAAGCTGTTCTCGTCCATAATTTTCCATAGCTCTGTGCGGTCGATACTGTCGTATGCCGCTTTGAAGTCGATGAACAGGTGATGCGTTGGGACCTGGTATTCACGGCATTTCTGGAGGATTTGCCGTACGGTGAAGATCTGGTCCGTTGTCGACCGGCCGTCGATGAAACCGGCTTGGTAACTTCCCACGAACTCATTTACTTTAGGTGAGAGACGACGGAAGATGATCTGGGATAGCACTTTGTAGGCGGCGTTTAAAATGGTGATCGCTCGAAAGTTCTCACACATTAACTTGTCGCCTTTCTTGTGGATGGGACAGATTATCCCTTCCTTCCACTCCTCCGGTAGCTGTTCGGTTTCCCAGATCTTGACTACTAACTGGTGCAGACAGGTGGCCAACTTTTCCGGGCCCATCTTGATGAGTTCTGCTGCGATACCGTCCTTACCAGCCGCTTTGTTGTTTTTGAGCTGGTGGATGGCATCCTTAACTTCCCTCAGCGTGGGAGTTGGTTCGTTCCCGTCCTCTGCTGCACCAACATAGTCATTTCCTCCGCTGCCTTGGTCCTCCGTGCCTACATTCTCTTCGCCATTCAGGTGCTCGTCGAAGTGCTGCTTCCACCTTTCGATCACCTCACGTTTGTCCGTCAGGAGGCTCCCATCCTTATCCCTGCAGATTTCGGCTTGCGGCACGTAGCCTTTGCGGGATGCGTTGAGCTTCTGATAGAACTTCCGTGTTTCCTGTGAACGGCACAGCAGTTCCATTTCCTCGCACTCCGCTTCTTCCAGGCAGCGCTTTTTCTCCCGGAAGAGACGGGTCTGCTGCTTCCGCTTCTGTCTGTATTGCTCCACATTCTGTCGGGTTCCATGCTGCAGCATTACCGCCCGCGCTGCATCCTTCTCCTCCAGAACCGCTCTGCACTCCTCGTCGAACCAATCGTTTCGTCGACTCCGTTCTACATACCCGATAGTGCTCTCGGCTGCGTTGTTGATGGCTGCTTTGACTGTACTCCAGCAGTCCTCTAGAGGGGCCACATCGAGCACACCCTCGTCCGGCAACGCTGCCTCGAGATTCTGCGCGTATGCGGTGGCGACATCCGGTTGCTTCAGTCGCTCTAGATCGTACCGGGGCGGCCGCCGGTACTGTACATTGTTAATAACGGAAAGTTTTTGGGCGCAGTTTAACCATCACCAGGTAGTGATCAGAGTCGATATTAGCGCCACGATAGGTCCTGACGTCGATAATGTCGGAGAAGTGCCGTCCATCAATCAGAACGCGGTCGATTTGCGATTCCGTTTGTTGTGGTGATCTCCAGGTGTAACGATACGGGAGGCTGTGCTGGAAGAAGGTGCTACGAATGGCCATGTTCTTGGAGGCGGCGAAATCGATGAGGCGTAGGCCATTTTCGTTCGTCAGCTGGTGGGCGCTGAACTTTCCAATTGTCGGTCTGAATTCCTCCTCCTGGCCTACCTGAGCGTTTAGATCCCCTATGATGATCTTGACGTCGTGGTTTGGGCAGCTGTCGTACTCGCGTTCGAGCTGCGCGTAAAATGCGTCTTTGTCATCATCAGTGCTTCCGGAGTGAGGGCTGTGCACGTTTATTATGCTGATGTTGAAGAATCGGCCCTTGATCCTCAACCTGCACATTCTTTCGTCGATCGGCCACCAACCGATCACGCGCCTCTGCATGTCGCCCATCACTATAAAAGCTGTTCCCAGCTCACGTGTGTTGCCGCAACTCTGGTAGATGGTATGATTACCTCTAAACGTTCGCACCATAGATCTTGTCCAACACACCTCCTGCAGCGCTACGATTCCGAACCCGCGGTCCTTCAGTATATCGGCGAGTATGCGGGTGCTCCCGATGAAGTTGAGAGATCTGCAGTTCCACGTACCGAGCTTCCAATCGCAAGTCCCTTTTCGTCGCTGTGGTCGTCGCCATTGGTATCGGTTCGCATTCTTCTCTTGTTGATTTTCCGGTGCTAGTCTTTTTTACGACTGGCTCGCAGGGCCTAACACCAACCCACTAACCCAGGGAGCTGGGCTTACCTTCCCGGAAGCTACGGGTTCTGCATTGGCATTTCCTCCAACTACAGTGCTAAATAGCTAGGCTCGAGCGCCAGTCTTCGCCGGGGGTGATGTTTTTAAATTTGAGCAAATTGTGAAGTTTGAATGATTGCAATCATCTTTTGTGATCGTGATCTGTTGTTCACGATTTTTTTCTTGTTGATTTGTATCTTAAAAGGTTGAAAATCAACTATGGCGAATTTGAGGTACTATAGCCATAACTGGTACACTGAGCCTATATGTTTTATCAGTGGCGTAGCCAGAAATTGTCTCTGGGAGGGGTTTTCAACGGTCAATGATACCTTTTTTGATTTGACACTTACATTTTGTAAACAGTAACGAGCAATCGTATTCGAAGTTTAAAAATAGCGGCGCAGCCGAAAATTTTTTTCGTCGCAAAGCGTTTTATACTGAAAATTTGTTCCACAAATTTTGGCTCTGGGGGGGGGGGGTTTTAACCCTGAAACCCCCCCCGTGGCTACGCCAGTGTGTTTTATTCAGTTCAACGAACTAAACACTCCTACACGTAATTTACCTTTTCTTTGCACAGTTGTTTAAAACGCTAAAAGGAATCCAAAAAGCTTTGTTCCAAAAAATTGACTTTGTTGACCCAGTCTAATGAACATAGACATATACATATACATAAATTTTATTTTCTATTTCTAATTAATCCTTTTTCATTATATTTTATAAGCATCTATGATGTAATTCGGGAAAATTATGCGTGTCTATTTCTGTTTTTATTATTGTTATTGTTGTATTGTTTTTATCTAAATAGTTTCGATTCCTTGACCTAAATAATGGCTTAAACGATAAGTTAGCGTGACGTTAATAAAAATTACAATTACAATATTGTTTCAGATTATGCCGAGACATTGTAAAGTCATCGGACACATCTCTGCGATTCAGTTAGAAGAACAAGTACAAGTAAACAAAAAGAGGTTCACATTGTTAGAAAAGTGAAACAGTTAACCAATAGAAAGACGATCAGAGATGACTTCCCCCCTTGCACACGCCGATGCCTCAGCAGCGCTTCAGTTGGTGCGGAACGCGCGTGGTGGCAATGATGGCGGCAGCAACAGCGATCATCGTTCACAAAACCACTGCTAGACCCTCTTCGCTGCCCTGCCTGACCGAAACCCCCCGCACCGCACCCGCACACCATGCACCCTACCTTCCACACATACACACCCGCTACCTCGAAAAAAAAACCCTCCCATAACAGTCCTGTTGTCCCCCGATTTTAATACCACCGATACTCTGACGCTGCTGCTGGTGCGGTGGTGCGCTGCGCTGGCGAGCCTGACTCTGGTGAACCACACACCAGACCCCCCGCTCTCCCTCCCACACCTCTCTGCTTCTCCTCTTCCTGCCTCTGCGCAGACCTTGTTCGCCTTGTGTCGTCGTCGTCGTCACCAACCAAGTGCGCCGCAGAGCAGAATGGCAGCCTACTACATTCCCATCCACAACTTCCACACAATCACCGACGACCACTGTTGAACGTCGCCAGCCAGCCAGCCAGGCAGGCAGGCATTCAGTGCGCGAGCGTTGAGTCGAGTTCGAGTGTGCTACTCAGTGGCAAACCAATCGACCTACCAAACCCCACAAAACCCAACGACGACTACTACGATGACGACGAGAGACCAAGTCCACAACCGACCAACCAACCGACCGACCGATGATGACGACGACGACGACGAAAACAACAACGAAGAAGAGCCGGGCGGTCGCAGTATGCCAAGTTGCTCGATAATAGAGTACCTACACTCTCGGCAGCTGAGTAGTAGCCTCTGCCTGTAGCTCGTTGTCATGATACGGGTTGTGCCCATCGCCCATCTCGTCGCGCTTAGTAGTCGTCACCACCAGCTCAGCCTGGTGCGCTTGATCGCCTACTTATTGAATTTTCTCATTGGCAATGATTACGAAATTCTCCCAACGGCTGTGACTTCCCCCCCATCATTATCGTGCATGGACGAACTTTTCGTTCCAGGATCGTAGGTACCCATACGGAAAGCCATCTGTCCCGCCCGACTTGAGCGGGGTTTTTCCCTTTTCCGGTACGAACGGCAATGGCGGCGACCGCGCGATGACGGACGCCAGATGTGCGCGGTGGTGCAACCAATACAATTTCAAAAGTCATTAAGCTAGTAGTTCTCGAGTTCGCCAGAGGTCAGTTGTCGGTGGTCGGATTGCTCGGTCGCTTGGACGACGGCGCGGCGGCGGTCGTTTCGGTGTGGTATGAGCATATGAGAGCACACACGTTAGGGGGATGGCGGCGGCGGCAACCTGCTTTTTCTTATCAACTGCGGCGATTGGGACGAATTCGACGAACTCGTCGAACGTCAAACTGGTCGGTCTGGTTGGAATCGCTGTTGCTTTGTATGTTGCCTGGCTATTTGTGTGGTGCCCGACTTTTGCGCGACTGGTCCCCGTATCTTGATGGGTCTACTACGGGTGGGTGATGCAGATCCTTTGGCGGCGATAGGAGAACAGATATGACATGTTCGAGGTTCGGCCTAGTTCAGGTTGTTCATTGTTCTGGCAAAGTTCTGACTAAGTAGGGTAATCGGTCCTATTTTAAGCACAATGTTCCCAGTTTTCATCCTACTCAAACCAAAGGATCTAGAGGCACTGACTATTTTGTTTCTTTTTTTTTTTTTGAAATTTTGTTAGAAGTGATAACAAATATACTAACAAAAATAAGGTACACCGGGGCAAGTTGAAACGGGTGGGGCAAGATGAAACACGAAGTTTTGAAACAGATTTCATTACAATCTGGGCATATATCCTTCGCTAAAAGATTGTTTGAATAAAAAACTATGTGTTATTGCGATCGAACTGTTTATCATCATTAGAAAACATCATGTTCACCCGCTGTTTCATCTTGCCCCACCCGTTTCAACTTGCCCCGGTGTACCTTAACGTGAACAATCGGAGTCCTAATCGTCTGTTTTCAAAAAAAGGATGCATATGGGAGCGTAGGATTAATAAAAGTACTCAATCTCTATCAAGAGAAAACCGCTAATTTCTATTACATATAAATATATCTGGCCTTTCTACGGGAAACGCCAGAATGTTATTCAGCATACTTTCAAGAAATTATTCGAAATTACTTGTGTTGGTACCAGCATGATACTGCCTATAATCGCATAACTGTCCCATATGAATAGGAAACCCAGAAAATACGGAACTACTATGCGATCATAGGCAGAATAGATATTACACACAGTTAATTCTTTTAAATTTCTAAGTGACCATGCGGCTCCATGGTACTGCTCCGACATAAGGGGTCGTCCATAAATGACGTAGCTTTTTATTGGGGAGGGGGGTGTTTGTGATTTTGTGACCAAGTGTGACGATAGGGGGGTAGGGGTTTATGATATGCTACGTAGCTTTCTACTAAGCCTATTGAAGAAAAAGTATTTCGTAATTAATGAATTTTTATTTGCATTAAGTATCATTATCCAGTAAATCGAAGAAAAAATATTTTGCATGATTTTTTTTCCATTCACATTAATGTAAATAACAAATAATAGACATAAATGCCAGCTTCCTTTCATAGGACATGCAGCTATCGGACGCAACAACTGTATCTGAGAAAATGGTTTTGAAATCCCGCGTGAAGAATAATGTATTGTGTATACAGAAAAATTTCAATAGTTTGCTGCTTGCTATAGGGCACTGCACACCGCTGAGGTTGCAAAAGGTAAAAAAAATCAGTTTGGCATTATGGCATTATTTGAGGAGCTCCTTATATAGTTTTTACAGGACTTCCTCGAAAAATTCCTCCAACAATTTTTTAATGAGCTTCTCTAGCAGCTTTGTAAGGAATCTCTCATGGTGTTCTTTATAGGTTTCCCCAACAGAAAAAGGATAACATTTCCACATGAATTCCCACTGGGAATTCCAAAAAAAAAAACTTCTGAAAACATTCCAAAAGAATTTGGAGGAATCTCAGAAGGGGCCGTTCATAAACCACGTTGACTTTTTGGGGGGAGGGGGGGGTCTGACCAAAGTCTACGCTCCATACAAATTTCAAAAATTTTGTATGGACAAAAGTCTACGAGGGGGGAGGGGGGGTTCTGAGATGACCAAATTTTGGTCCACGTGGTTTATGAACAGCCCCGAAGAAACTCCTGAAGGAACTTTCAGAAGAATTTCAGAAGAAACTCTTGGAGGAATCTTGAAAAGAAATCATAGAGAAATTCAAAAAGAAATCCCGTGAGGAGTTCCTGGAGCAATTCCAGATGGAGCTTTTGGAGAAATTTTGAATAAACTCCTAAAAGAATCTCAGAAGGAGCTATTTGTAGAGTCTTAGAAGGAACTCCTGGTTCAATTTCTGTAGAAAACATGGATGAAATTTTTGATGGAATCCCGGAAGTAATTTCTGAAGGAATCCCAAAAATAACTTTTGTTCAATCCCGGAAGATATTCAGATAGAATCCCTGGTGAAATCTAAGAAGGGAATCCTGGAGGAATTCCTGAAGGAACTATGGGAGGAATGCCACAAAAGTTCAGCTTATTGGACACAGTGTCTTAATTTCCCCAACAGGAGAGGAAGAAAAAATGGGAGGATTCCGTAAAAGGAATCCTCGCGGAATTCAAAGAGATCCTGGAGGAATCCTGGAAGGAGTGAATGGAGGGATACCGAAAAAGTTCCCGGAGGAGTCCCGGGAAAAAAATCATGGATAAATCCTAGAAGAATGTTCTCGAGGAATCCCAGAAAAATCCAGGAAGGGATTCCTGAAGGAATCCGAAAAAAACTCCATGAGGAATCCCAGAAGCAACTCCTGGAGGGGTTTTGAAGAATGCCGGAGGAGTTTCTTGCAGAGGTCTCGGAATGAATATCTGAGAGAATTGCTGGAGGAATCCCGAAAGGAACTTCGTTAGAAAACCCAGAAAGAAGATCTGATGAAATCTCAAAAGAAATTCCGGTTAAAATCCCTGAAGAGATGTCCGATGAAACTGCCGGTAGAAGAGAGGAGAAGAAAATTTTGAAAGAACTCCTGTAGGAAACCATGGATAAACTTAAAAAAAACCTAAAAAACTCCTGGAGAAATCTCAGAAGGAACTTTTAGTGGAATCTAAGAAGAAACTCCGGAAGGAATTCTTGGATGGATCTTTGAAGAAAGTGCTGGAGGAATTGAAAAGGGAGAAATTCTCAACAATAATGGGAATCCCAAAGGAAGCTCCTTGAGGAATTCCAGAATCAACTGCTAAAAGAATTCTAGAAGAAACATCATGAGGGACCCGGTGCATTTATTGCAAACGAAACCAATTTGATATTCCTAACAGATTACAGTTTACAGATTGCAATACAGATTAACTGTATTGGGAGCTTCAACTTCCTGTTCTTCGGCATCAAGCAGAATGATGGGTGATTAATTGAGTCATTAGTTTTGGTGATAATCTCCACTGGTTGCACCTATGGTCTTGATGTCGGCGATCTGAATCTGGCAGTCGACAATGTTTTCTTGCTTTTGTTGTTTTTTTTATAGTATTCGTTAAAATTGGAATCCGAAATAAGTTTCGATTTTTTTTGCTTTTTGAAATGAAAATTGGGTTTGGGCCGAAGGGTCTCCAATTTCAATGGACCAGTACTAGAAGTCGTGGATATATGATCAAATCATATATGGAATTCAAAAAAGAAATCAAAGTAAACTATTTTCCCGGAAAACGCTAGATAAAATTTCACGATTTTCCAAAATTTTCTAAAACACCCCAAACTTCAAAAAATCATATCTCAAAAACTATGCATCGTGAAATCGACGCCAAATTACCTCAGCAATTTAATAAAATTATACTGAGAAAAATATTTTTCAGAAAATGTTTCACCACAGCGAAAAAACGTCTAAAAATGCTGATAAAAGTACCGTCTTTTAGCGCAAAAACTATTTTTTTTCCTTTCGTTCTTTGACGCCAAAATGGAATCTCTTACCGTTTTAGAGATATAGCCGAAAACCAACGGCCAGTCGCTATATTTTCATAGGAAGCCATCTACAACAATTCTAGAGTTTTCAAGAAATATCTTAGCATATATGTTGGTCCAGATACAGGTCTTTGTTCGAGCCGATATCACTTAAAACAGATGAGGATTCTTAAATTCTGAATTCTAGATGAAAAAAATGATGATTGGTGTTTATGTAGATAGATTTCTGCAATCCCGTCCAAATGCTCTTGGGCAATTCGTTGGCGAAACTCCTAGGTCAAAAATCGACGTTTTTCATGCCTTTATTTTTTTGCGTGGCACTAAGTTTACCAAACCAAACAGTTAAAAAAGTGAGGTGCTGATTTTTTTTGTACGAAGCGCCGCCCGTTGGCGTTTTTTGGTTTGTCATTAAAAAACATACCAGGCGACTCCACCTAACTAATCATATGGCAGCAATGGAAGAACAAGCAGGCGCGTGGTATGCAATTTCCAAATGTCATCCAAATCATCGTTTATTTCAACGCTTTTTCCTCGCTATACCAGTCATTATCGAGCTTAATCGGCTCAATTTTGCATCTAGTTTGCTTGCATCTGAAGGAAACTTCATTAATATAGTGAAATATTGTAATCACCCTAAATTACCCTATGAATGTTTCAAAAAAAAAAATTCAATTAAAAAGGTTTTGAAATAATAACTATTTGAACATTTAAACTCCATGATTATGATGCATTAAGTGGCTTGAGGAAGGGATAGAACAGATAGAACATGTTCTTCGCATGAAACTCCTTGGGAAGAACGCCCAAGTAACAATCTCAATTCTATTTGGTTTTATTTGTTTTTATGATAGTTTTATCGGAACATTGCATATTCTAGTTGATCTTATCGGAGTTTCAGCTGAGCACAACTATTCTTAGTCAATATGTGGTTTTAAAAACACCTCCAAGAATACTTGAGGTTCAGTTCATAAAACCATAAACACAACAAGAACTGTTGAACTTATTTTCAGTTTTATAAGGTTCTTGTAGTTATCTTCAATCATCCGTTCTTGATCAAGAGCAACTGTTCTCGCATAAGAACAGTTTGGTACATGAAAAATACAAGAAAAAACTCAAGCATCAGATTTTGATTCTCATCGTTCCATTATTGCTGCCAATCAAGAACACCTACCCGGAAGCCCAACCGCGACGCGGTGCCAAGTTCCTCCGGTTGCAGCATCCGAAATGAGGTGGGTATAGTCATCCAGGACGTCGATTCCCGTGCAATCGGGGTTCCAATCATCGATCTTCAAAATCAACAACTACTTACCTGTTGGAAGTGCTGACCGGAGGAATGATGCACTGCACCGCATCAAGGCCGGTTATCGAAAAAGGTCTGCCTGGTTGGCAACGGTACCGGGCTGATAATTAAATTCATCGGACGAGATTCACAAAGTCCACCGCGGTGCGATAATTCATTGTTTGTTTACAATTTGGCGTACATGATTTATGACGTTCTCGGCGAAGTTAGCATAAACCTACATCAAGAACGTTATAAACCTGAGTACTCTTGAGTAAAACTTCTTACCCTTGGATAAGATGAAATAAATTTAAGACGTTCTTGATGGAGAACGTTAAAAATCCTAGTATTCTTGAGTTATGCTTTTAGCTCTGGCACGAGTTGAAAGAAATTTAAGACGATCTTATGGTGATGTTGATTAAAACCATCGATGATGGACCGACCACCGGCCTAGATTTCAATGGAAGCCATGTTGAGAAAACTCATGAGCAATGTTCGCATGACCAGGAATAATATTTATAAATATTTTATTAGTGCGTTATAATGGAAGCGCGTTGCAATTTTTGGAAGTATCTTGCAACATATATACGATGAATTTTGCTTGGCATTTGGCATCCTTGTTACACCACGGAAATATTTCCAATTTGTGTAATAAATTAATCCCGATTACAATAATGTGCCATTTTCATTGTGTTTTTAATTTCTAGTTAATTATCATCAAACTTTTCTGTCGACATAAAAGCTGCATCAGCAACAACACTGACAAATTTATTATCGTTTTATCGTGCATTTGAAGATTTCTACAAGGAGAGAGCAATTCGCCTTGAGGACAACTTGGGAAGTACAACAAGTTTTAAGAGAAATTTAAAAACAACACTCCAAGTGCATCTTAGGATGGGCCTCTTTGGCCTTATGGCGGGTTTATGGTTGAGTTGATGTCGTTTTGCAGAGCAATTTGGTTTATGCATGGTTTTAAAGAACAGGTGTTGAAGAATACTTCAAAAGCATTATAAAATTAATTTTGTTACTTGGGCGGTATATTGTCATACTCATACTTCAACAGAAGGGATGGAGGACATTGAATTCTGGTTGGCTTTCTAACTAATTGAGAAGCAAAGGGTTAAAATCCCACCGGAACTACGAGTTTTTTTTTCTTGATTTGTAAAGTTTTTTCCATGAAGTTTTGAAGTTTATGTATGTTTACGGCTTTCCACTTCGATGATAAGCTAAACAACAATAACAGTCGCTTTTAAAATAAATATAAGCAGTCTATTATTCAAAAAATATCAAGTCTTTTTCCACTTTTTTCAACTTTTCTAAGAATTTCAGGATTGTTGATATTATACCTAAAGAATTTTCTAGTGTAATACATGGAAAAATTTCTGGTGTAGCTCTTTGAGATATCTATGATAATAAATTCCCCAAATAGTTGTACTAGAAATTTGTCGAAGTTATACCGTATTATACCAAGAAATTCTTTAGACATAATACCAACGAAACTTCGACTTTTCTTTTGGAGTTCATGTAAAGTTTCTCTCACAGAAATGCCTCAACACATTTAACAAGACATTGCTCCAAGCACAATTCCAACTTTTCTGCACAGATTCTACAACGAGCGTTAAAATAAGGGAGTTCCACTAGTAGAGTAATGCGGGGCAAAAGTTAGCAGTGGGTCTTTTTCTGAGCACGAGTTAAGAACTCAAACAAATCTGTATGGGCTCGACAAATAATCAGGTCAGTTACTCGTCAATAAAAATTGGAACGATTTCGTTATGGTTTGGCAGAGTTATGCAAAAAAAATGTGTTTCTAGGTGTTTTGATAGAATTTTTGGACCTTTTGGAATAAGAATTTGTAGTAACAGGAAGAAGAAGAAGAATCTCATAACCTCTTGATGTCGGAGAATCGTTATTCCATAGTAGTGCGCGGGTGCACTCGAATAAACAATAAACTACTAGTGCTTCTTGTAGAAAGGGACATTGCTAAAACCTCGACAGTGGGGCAAAAGTTCGCAGTAGCTGTGGGGCAAAAGTTCGCATTAGATTTCTGAATCTAGTTCATCAATATAATTACAGAATCTTTGGAGCAATGATGATTTCGTATAGAAACTACTATATAGAGTAAAGTGGGGCAAAAATTCGACCTTAGTTGAAAATTCAACTTTTTTCAAGAAATCGAAGCAGATAAAAATAAATGAATACCGTGTGGTGATTCTACCATCCATGAGCTAAAAATTTGCTGAACAAAGTTACGCCAAATGTCTTTTCAATTTTGAGTTACAAAACTTTTTGTTAGTGTGTGTCTAATTCGAACTCTTGCCCCACCACTGAGGCAAAAGTTCGAATCCAGTGTTTGTGGAATTTCGCTAACCATTGCACACTTTTTCGACACTTTGGTAATCTGAATACCTAAAACCAATTAATATTTGATGTTGGAACTCAAATACACTTTAAAGTTCGATCTGGATTTTACCCAAATCAGGGTTAAATTTACTACACCAAAAATTAGTAGTTTTCCGACAAATTCAGATGAAACAACTTTTTTTCAACTTTGATCGAATTTTCTCACTAATTCCATCATTTTTAGAGATAATATGTACATTCTGCAGAATTTTAGGTTTTTACCTAAAGTTGCTGCATGACTCGAACTCTTGCCCCACAATTCGAACTTTTGCCCCACTATGTGTAATATATGATTTCCAAATCTTTTTTGCAAAAAGTTATACATGCTAAGGCATCTTCAAAATATACCTAGTTACGCCCCAAAACAAAATATCGAATTCGATTTCATTACAATTCCATTCCATGCGTTGGAAGGACCATCGCATATTACAATTTTTTGATCAAAAATCAACATTTTGTCATAACTTTTCGAAATATTGATCAATTTTCATAATTTTTGGAGTGAAAGATTCTTTTTCAAAAAGGCTTCGAACAACTTTGACACCCGAAAGAAATAATCTGAATTGAGCTCAAAAACTTCAAAAGAAACTCTTGCCCCACTCGAACTTTTGCCCCACTTTACTCTATGTATAATATGTGTAGTATTCACCCTGAAATCGTTGTGGGTTTGAACTTAGTTTTGTAAGAAGATTGATTGTAAGGCAAACAATATGTTTACCCATTTAAATCAAAAAATGAAGAATGGCTAGAAACATTTTGAAACATTCTCTTCGTCATCCTCGTCGTGTCTTTTCGTATGTTTCTGAAGGTCTTTTGTTCATCTACGTTACCGGAGTCTTTCATAGCTTAGTTTGTAAATTCACAGTTATAATTTATCACCATACTGACGGGGATAAGATTTGATTACGGTCCCGTTCAACAGTTTTGCTGCATATTTGATTTTTTTTTTCATGTATTTTGTGCAACACGTATCTCTATGATTACCCCACAATGAATTTTGAACTACAGAAACGCTGGAAAAGACAGCTCTTAGTTAATAGTTGTGGAAGTCTTCATAAAACACATTCTATACATAAGCCGAACATCAGGTCGTACCCCAGTTGGGCCGTAATGCTAAGAACAGAAAGAAACAGATTTCATGGCAAGAGTGAAAAGACGAACATGAATTAACATGAAATAAATGAACATCACACCAATAAACAACCCCGTGCAAGGTGCGAACTTTTGCCCGCATATTGCGAACTTTTGCCCCCACTATGGGGCAAAAGTTCGCATTGAAGTACTTGTATTGAAAATTGAATTACTATAACTACAAAAGCAATGCGAAAAAATCTAGTACTATGTATTGAAGGCAGCATGATAAGGACCCGTTGAACGATATTATTTTCTTTTCGTTTAATAGTTATTTTGTGAAGTCTGTTAGGTGCGAACTTTTGCCCCGCATTACTCTATTACTACAGAAGATAGTCCTCAGGGATTCCACAGGAAAGCTGTAGAATTTCATCCAACAATTCCACAGAAACTTACTCTTGTAATTTCGTCTTTGATCTAGATGTTAAAAATGTCTTGAGATTCTTTAAAATCTGCAATCAAGAATTCTCAAAATAGGCCTTTTCAGTTGACAGGTTCGTGTATGCCACTGTTTACAATTGCCGAACAAAGGCGCAAACGCTAAAGTGTCATTTTCATAGGAGAACTGTCAAAGGCGCCCAAAATCAGCTGATTTTAAACGTCTTCTGATGAGGCATATTATCGTACTGTTTTTTTTTTCTTTGGACTTGTCTTTTCGACTGGCTAAGACCATTGGTTGGTCCATCTCGCCTAATTATCGTACTTCATGATTTCTGAATGAACTACCTACTCTGTCAATAGCCTTCAGTTTTAAAAGCTTCATTTGAACATTGAAAATTCAACTTCAATGTGTCCCAACCCAATAGGGCGCATATAGCCGAGGCGGTAAACGCACGGGTATTCAGTATGACCATGCTGAGGGTGACGGGTTCGATTCCCGGTCGGTCCAGGATCTTTTCGTAAAGGAAATTTCCTTGACTTCCTTGGGCATAGAGTATCTTCGTGCCTGCCACACGATATACAAATGCAAAATGGTCATTGGCAGAGGAAGCTCTCAGTTAAAAACTGTGGAAGTGCTCATTAAACACTGCTGAGAAGCAGGCTTTGTCCCAGTGACGACGTTACGCCAAGAAGAGGAGAGAGGAGGTGTCCCAACCCATTCGTTGAACGCTCCTCTAAATAGTTTGTTGTTTTTGTATATGTACCAAAATCTACTGAAGGACAATATATCGTCTCACAGTTACCAATGAACTCAACAGCTCACACCAGGAATGTGCGTAAACCCGTCAACTATACTCCACAATTCTCATACCGAAAACTTTAACTCATTTTCTTCTTCTTTTTTTCTTTTCTCCCAACTCCATCCAGGTGCAAGCAATGGGTTGACTTTTGCAACCGGCCCGAGCTGTGGAAAAAATACGAGGAAAACGGCCCCGAGTATCTGTACAAGAGTTCTCGGATCTGTTCCGATCACTTTCAGCCGGCCGACTTCAACAATCCCAATCTGTTCAGTCAAGGGTAAGTCCGAAAAACGACTCACGATACCAATGGCCGCGATCCGTAGCGACGACGGGACTGCTACAATATAGTAGTGTGGTGTGTGGGTTTCATTCCTCGGAGATTGACCAGGTCCGCGCGTGTCTTGCTCGTCCGTCGTCGCGTTGATGAGTTTGAAGCAATCAAGTAAGACCGGTTTGAGGGGCGATTTCCGTGAACCACCCTTAGAATCTGGTAACCCCCCGAGGAAAAAAAAATCACACACCAACCACCGTCACTCTGGCTCTGGCTCTGGGTGCACTCGTCAAGCTCTGCGTCTGGCTCTATGTAGCTTGGTGCATGCGACGAGAGGGCGGGCGGCACAAGGAGAAACCCAAAAATAGCTTGGTATGTAATCGATTTTCTTCTTCTTGTTCTTTTTTCCCTTCTCTCCACCTTGGGTTTCGGCTACTTCGACTCGGTGCGGTTCGCGTTGTCTGTCTGCAAACCAAACCGACTAAAACTGGGTCCTCGGTTTTGCTACCTGGCGACTGGCTCACGGACACCGGCGGATAGGTTAAAAAAAGGTTCGGTGCCTACACTGTACCCGGCCAGTAAAGAACCAAAGAGTCGCTATAGCATCGCAGGCGGCGGAATCGGTGCCATCAGCGGAATCGGATTTGCTGCTATTGCTGGTGGTGGTAGCAATGGTAATAATTCGCCACCCAACACCAGCAACGACAATGATTCATCATCGCTCATCATACCAATGACAACGAAGCGACCGTTGCTGTCGCAGCCTTCAACGCAGCAGCCCGTTGCCAAGCGAAGATCACTTCCACCTGCCCTCAGCTCCACCCTAGCCGCCTCCAACAACAGCCATGCCGCCGCCGTCAGTGGCGTACTGGCCGGGCTGATCCAGCGGCAGCAGCTGAAAGAACAACAACGGAAGGCATTCGTGGCTGCCCTGCAGCTCCAACAGCGACACCAACAGCAGCAGCAACAACAGCAACAACAACAGCAGCAGGTACAACCGAACCCACAGCGATCGTTGCTGGCCTCGCTAAAGCAAAAACCAAATAACAACAACAATAACAACAACCACATCAGCACCAATAACAATAATAACAACAACAGTACCAGCATCGCCAAACTTGCAGCTGCCGCCTTGCAGGAAAGGCTCGAGGATGAACGGGGGTACGGCATCAACTACGTGGACATGGATGGAGGAGGTAAGTAGGATGCAATGCAACAAAACAAAAAAAAACGCAACACATTAACTTCGGTTTTATTGCTGCTGCTACTTCTGGCTCCCCCTGGGATTGGGAGGCAATTATACCTACTTTTTTTACTGTATCCTACTTGGGTTGGGGTGCAAATTGCATTCGTAATGATGAGTATTAGGTACCATGCGCCTCCTCTTGGTGAGGCGCGATCAGTAGTACGTCAGTCAGTACGAATACTGTTTTGTGGGTTATGAACCCATACTAGGGTAAATCAAAGAAGGCGAGATGCGACCATTGCTCTTTCACTGTGTTTTATGCATTTCGTAGGCTCTGAGTGGAATAATAAATTCAGAGACTTGGGGCAAGATTCGCGTGTTTTTTCCGATAATTGATTATAGGATGGCAAAATAAGCAAACACATTTTAAACGACCCATATAGCCGAGGCGGTAAACGCACGGGTATTCAGCATGACCATGCTGAGGGTGACGGGTTCGATTCCCGGTCGGTCCAGGATCTTTTCGTAAAGGAAATTTCCTTGACTTCCTTGGGCATAGAGTATCTTCGTGCCTGCCACACGATATACACATGCAAAATGGTCATTGGCAGAGGAAGCTCTCAGTTAATAACTGTGGAAGTGCTCATAGAACACTAAGCTGAGAAGCAGGCTTTGTCCCAGTGAGGACGTTACGCCAAGAAGAGAGAGAGAGACATTTTAAACGACCTAGGTACTTACTACCAGAATGAGCAGATCTTTTATAATTTGTAGTACATTTCGATTTCCGGTGAATTTGTGTCGAGCACCTTTGAAATTTGTGGAAAATCTCAACATATTTTACCGATGTTTACTATTCTGTGTCTAAGCATTCAGCTGCCTATTGCTACATTCAATGAACTTGTTAAAAAACCTATTAAGCTGTTACCATTTCGTATACAAATCCTGTAGTAAAATTCTGATCCAAATCATTATATTTATCCGCTTTTTCTAATTACCGAAGCACTTTTGAATATTGTAGGTAATATTTGATGGCAATTCATAAATTTGGTAGTAATCTTTACTCAGGGATGATGATCTCTCTGTTTAACAGTTCTATTACTATAATAGCAAGTTTAAGTTACAGCTACAGCTTTGGAGTAATGAAAGGAGTCCATGAATTCTTTTGGAACTCTCGACGAAATTACTAAACAATATCTGATGTGGTAATGTTGATATTTCAGAATTCTGTTCATGATTCTTACTTGAATTTCTAAGGTTTTGTGTTTGTTTTCTAAATTCTTCCGCAGTTTCTCTCAGAATTCTTCCTTGAATTTATCCACGTTTTTTCCCTAGAAGTTTATCAATGTATTTTTGGTTTACATGGTTTACATGTCTTCTTCTTACTTCTTTTTACAACTTTTAGCCCGGCACAATGGTTTGAAAAAATATTATTTGTCAAAAATAAATTGCATATTGAGTTCGTTGCGACAGAGCATGGAAAATAAATGGATTCGTTGCGCTGGTCGTGGGAAACTGATCATTATTATTTTATCTTTTTTAAATACAACAAACGGAGCAAAATATTGATAAGATCTTTTTAATATTTGGCCACTCCACACCATCAATGTGCGATTTTCAGCTCGGTTCGCGGTGACAGTTTGTGACAGGTCCTCCTTGACATTAAGTAGCACGCAATCGAAGCCAGCTGTCTCCTCTCTCTCAGGTTTTTACGTACACCAGATTCTGTTTTTGCACGGGTTGTTTTCTGGCCATAACTTTAGTCAACCAATCACTTGGAAATTTATACACAGGCAGGCGGTCTGTGCTATCCGTGTACAAAAAATCAAGTGAATATGTTCAAAATGTCTCAGTTTTACTCAGTATTTCTCTGAAGTTCGTCTTGAGATTTCTCCAATATGTCTTGCCAGATTACACCTGGATTCCTTCCGATATTTTTTTCGGAAATTTCTTACAAGGAATTTCATGAGTTATCCCAGAAGACATTCCGAAGAAAAACTCCTGGAAAAATCTCTACAATAGCTCCGGGAGCAACTATGAAAGAAATCTAAAAAGAGCATCCAGAAACTCGAGACAATTTCTGATAGGGAATTCGGGAAGAGCTCTAGGTATAATCCCGAAAAAATCTGTAAAAAAATAACCTCAGGTGGATCACTGCAAGAAATCCGATAAAAAAAACTACAAGGAACAAGCTTTGATAGAAAGAAGAGCTCCATGAGAAATATCAACAATAGCTTCTGCAGGAATCCCAGAAGACACTCCAAAAAAAACAAAAACTTAGGAGAAAGTCCAAGGAAAATCCAGAAAGAATCCTAGGAACCACAGCGGAAGCAATTTTCTGAGAGAAGCCCCGGGAGAAACTCCGAGAGAAATCCTCGGTAACACTTCAAAAGAAATTCCACAGGAACTTTTGAAAAATATCCCAGCTGAAACTTCTATAGAAATCCAGGCAGAAATTACGAGAATAATTTCGTATGAGAACCCAGGAGAAACTCTTGCAGACAATTCGTGAATACTCCTGGAGAAATCTTTGGAGGAGCTCTAGAAAAAAATCTCAGGAATAACTCCTGTAGCAACTCTGGGAGAAATCATAGGAAGATCTACTGGGAAAGTCCCTAGAGAGGAACACCGGAGGGAATCGTGGATTATCTTCAACATAAATCCCGAAAAACTCCGCGACAACATCTGCGATATGTTCTTGGTAGAAATCCCACGAAAATGTCTTTGGGCAAAAGGCAGGAGGAATCCCACCAGGGAATGTGGTAGCAATACCGAGACTTTATTTTTGAGTGGATCAACAAATATTAATGTTCCCTATTTTTTATTCTTTCGACCCAATGCAATGTTTTATTTTAATCGGTTCAAAATTCCCTTGAGTATTCAAGATATTTTCTGAGTATTCTCCTGGTTTTTCCATACTAAATAAAATTTCCTGAGGATTCCCGGTTTTCCAGATTATTTTCAGGTAGTAGGCACCCTAATTTGAAACAAAAAACAACAAAATACAAGTTAAAAATATACATGAACCCATAGAAGAATTGTTAATTCTTTCAGAGAAAATTTAAGTGCAATACTCACGAAAATATCTGACAGTGGGTTTGGAGGCTTTACTTCCAGATTTGGTTAAGCATTTCTTGCACATTTCTTAGAATTACTTCTGATGAAATGTCATAAGATCTTATGATATGATTTCTGGAGAAAATTCATGGAGAAGAAAAAAGAGGGTATTTAATGGATGAAGGATTGATGAAAAAAGAATTGCCAAAGAAATTCTTGAATATGCTCCAACACAGGCATTTACAGTTTTGTCCGGAGGTCAACCAGAAATTGCACCTGATGTGCTACAAAGTGTGCTCTACAAATAATATTAATCCATGGTGAAATCACAGGAGGAATTCATGAAAAAAAACCTGGATAAAACCTAGGATTTCTGCAGTAATTATCGTTGGAATACCTCATGCAACCACAGTCACAAGCATAGACAGTCTTCTATTGTTCTCTTTCTCGTGTTTATTTGCGAGAGTGAGAAAATGTCAACGCTGGTATTTACAAGCGAGATTCCTCCAAAATTTCCTACTATGATGCCTTCAGAGATTTCTACGAGGCAATTTTGTACAGAAATATTCTTAGAATGTTACCAGGAATTCCTGTTGGATAGCACATTGAGATCCCTTTAGGAATTCTTACTGGAATTACTCAAGGAATACAGCTGAAATTGATTCAGAAGTTACTGGTAGAATCCATCAGGAAGTTTTCCTGGGATTACTTAGGCAGTTGTTGCTGAGGATCATCATGAATTTCTTGGAGGATTGCCAAGTGCAATAACTGAAGGATTCCCAGGCGAATTTGTTTGAGAAACCCCAGCAAGAATATCTGGAGAAATACTAGTAGACATATCTGGTGATACTCTGAAAGAAATTTCTATAGGAATCCTTAAAGAAATCTCTGGATAAAATCTTGGAAGAATATGTAAAGGAATCCTTGCAGAAACCTTTGCAATAATCCCATTAAGAATATTAAGAGGAATCCTATCAAGTATGTGTGGAGAAATTTCACGAGAATTTCCCCAAAAATTTCTTTTTAAGTACGTCCTGATGGGTTTCTCTAGAAACTCCTGCTGGGATTTCTGAAGAAATACGTTCAAGGATTCCTCCAGGGAATCCACTTGAAGTTCCTCCAGGAATTCCTGCTGCGATTTGTCCAGAGATTTCTTTAGAAACTTCTACATGAGTTCTTCCAGGGATTTTCCAAAAAAAAAAAAACAATAGTTCTTCTAGTGATTTCTTTAAGAATCCCTGCAGTTATTGCTCTCGAAATTCCTCCAGATATTCCTCTCAAGGTTCCATTAGAGATTTTTCCAATGGTTTCTCCAGGATTTCCTTTTGGGATTCTGCAAGGATTCTTCCAAAGCCTCTTCTGGCATTTCCTCTAAAAAATCTTGCGATTGCTTCAGAGAATTCTACGAGGAAATTTTCAACAAAAACTTTCTCACAAAGCTCCCAGAAAATCCTGTTGGAAAGCACCTTGAGATCCCTTTAGGGATTCTTGCTAGTATTATTCCAATGATTCTGGGATTTATTAAGAAATTACTGGTAGAATCGAAAAGGAAGTTTTCCTGGGACTGCTCAAGCAATTCTTGGCAGGGGATCTTCTTGAAATTCTTAGAGGATGATAAGAGCAATAACTGGAGAATTCCCAGACGAACATGCTGAAGAAACCCCAGCAAGAATTTCTGGAGACATCCTAGTAGGAATACCTAGGAGAAATTTCTAAAGGAATCCTTGAAGAAATCTTTGGAGAAATTGAAGGAGGAATTTCTATAGGAATCTTCGGAGAAATCTCTGGAGGAAACCTTGGAAGAATATGTAAAGGAATGCTTGCAGAAATCTTTGAAGCAATCCCATTAAGTACATTTAGAGCAATCCCACCAGACATTTGTAGAGGAATGTCAAGAGAATGTCTCCAAAGATTTCTCTCGGATTACCTTCAGGAATGCCTGATGGGTTTCCCTAGAAATTACTGCTGGGATTGCTGAAACCCGAGCAGGAACGAATAACTGACACATAACTGCAGCATACCAAAATCAGGTATCATACCAAGACAAGGTCGGTTATCCTGGTATTGAAAATAACTTACTTTGGTATTTTGTAGGTATTGATAAAATACCTCAACGAGTTATTGGTTTGGTGTTGAGAACTGCTTGAGGTATTACATATTCAGATACGGAAAAATCACTATTTGTATGAAAGAATAGCTGATTATTATTTAGGTATTGTCATACCTGATGTAATTATTCACGTGTTATGCACAGAATACACACCAGTTAGTATTTCAGGTATGTTACCTCTTATGCAGGGTTTCTTAATACCTCATACAGGTTGTAGGTATTCGGTTTTCCATACCTGAGTTTGTTATTTTTCAGCTATTTTCTCCTGCTCGGGAAAACAATACGTTCGAGGGGTCCCCCAGGAAATCCACTCAAAGTTCCTGCAGGAATTCATCCTGTGATTTGTCTAGGGATTTCTCCAAGAATTTCTTCATGAATTCTTCCAGAGATTTTTCTAAAAATTTCTTCAATGATTTCTCTAAGGATGCGTACAGATATTGCTCTCGTAAGTCCTCTTACGGTTCCTTCAGAGATTTCTCAAGGACTTTCTCTTGGGATTCCTCTAGCAATTCTTGCTGGGATTCCTCCAGCGATTCATGCTTGGATTTTTCCAGAAATTCAGCACTCCTACTGGCAATTCTCTTTAGATTGTAAAACAATGCTGATCGATCAAGCACAAGGTGTCAAGTTTCAGATCGATAAAATTCCGGAAGAGTTTTTCCACAGTTACCGAATCCCAACCGTTAACTGCTGTGCGGGAAAACTCCATCCGTCCGACAATCATTGTTCTATAAAACAACACTGGACAAAAAATCGCCAATAATTGAGTCCCTGAGGAAGGTCCTAAATGAGACCGAAACGTCGGACAAGATTGAATAGCTGTGTTTGAATTTTGTCAAGACTGAAAGAGCCATTTTCAAGCTAAAATCTATCGCAGTCGAATCCAAAAAAATGTTTTAGGAACTAGGGTAAGTGTACCAATTATGGCTATAGTACCAATGATTCGTCATAGTTGACTTTCACCCTTTAACGATGTAAATCAACAATAAAAAAAATTGTGAACAACAGATCACGTTCACAAAAGATGGTTGCACTCATTTAAACTCCACATTTTGCTCAAATTATGGTAGAAATAAATCATTTTTCTTAAAATTTCGGCTTCCTTGCACCCTTTTTCACCATAGTGTACCAATTTTGGCTAATCCCATAAGAAATGCATGCAAATAGTGCGAAAAGGAACCGAAGTTAAAAATTGTAGCCATAACTGGTACAGGGTTCCTTTCATTGGCACACGCTGTAATAAATACTAAAAGTAGTTTTGGCTCCGTTTCTACATTTTTCCTGTAAAGTATAGAAACTAAGCTATCTTTTAACATATTGATGACATTCGTTGGTCTTCTTGTTATTTTTGTACAAATAGTTTTCCTTAAGTAGTGCCATAATTGGTACAGGCACCCTACTACTCCAGGATTGCTCTTGGGCTGCTGCAGGGATCCCTATAGATATTTCTGACAAGAATCAACCAGGGAGTTTCCTGGATTACTTGAAAGACTTTCAAGAGTAATAATTGAAGACATTCCTGCTGAAAATACTTGAGAAATCTCATCAGTAGGAGTTTCTGAAGCAATCCAAACCGTAATTACTGGAATATAAAGAAAAAATCCCAGAGGAATCGTAGAGAAATCTGAACGAGTCATTACAGGGTTTTCTGGAAGAACTTCTTAAGATTTCCTTGAGGAATCCCAGAAGAAATTTCCGGAGGAACCCCAGCAAGCATCTCTAGAGAAATTCCTAGAGGAATTGATAAGGTTTTTTTTTATAAATCCTCATGGAAATCCTCCAGAAATGTCTGTGGGAATTCTACTAAAAAAATCTACGATTACTCAATGGGTTTCTCCAAGGATCCCTCCGGAAATTGCTCCGGTGATACTTTTAGAGATTTCAGCACTGATCCCTCAAAGAATTCCTCTCGAAATACCTTCAGTAACTTTTGCTGGGATTCATTCATGAATTCCAATCAGGATTCCTCCTGCTGAGGATTTTCAACCCGGGTAGAGGTAAAATACTGGCGATCAAAACATGATATTGGTTTGATTGATATAAGAGATAAAAGATCTGAAAATAATATCTGAAAAATGTTCCTGGAACATCAGAACAATATCAAAATTTGATATTTCAAGATCATATGAATAGCTCGCTGCTATTGGTTAGATCTTACAAAATCTAAATATGTTTTGATGATGATGTTCCAGGATTAAATTTTTGATTTTATTTTTAGATCTTTTATCTCTTATGTCAATCAAACCCATATCACTTTTTGATCTCTATATCACAATATGCTATTATTGAGCTCTTTTTCTCTACTCGGTAAGCATTTCCAGATGGTATTTTTGTAGTTATTGCTCTAAGGAGTCCTCCAGGAATTTCTGAAGGATTTCTAGCAGAAATTGCTTGAAGAGTTCCAGCAAGACTTCTCGAAGGATTCCCACCACGAATCCCTGGAAAAGTCGCAGTAGTATTCCAGGAAGAATTTCAACAGAAATTCTCATAAGAATCTGGAGAGGATTTCCAGAATACGAAGAGAAATTCCCAGAAGAATCCTTAGAGGATTTTTTTAGGAATCTCTTAAAAAATTCTTATGTGAATTTCTGAAGAAATTCTTGGATAATTGGATAATTTTTGAAGAAATTCTTGATAAATCCTCTTAGAATTCCTCTAGAAATGTCTGATGGGATTCATTCATGAACGCCTATCTGGATTTCTCCTAGCATTCTAGCTAGAGATTCTCAAGCATTTGCAGATGGTATTTCTGTAGCTATTACCTTTCCTCAACCATTTCTTACTGACAGTTCTCAAACATTTGCAGATAGATAGTATTTCTGAAGTGCCTCCAAGAATTCCTGAAGGATTTCTAGCAGGAATAGCTTGAAGAATTCCAGCATCCAGAAAGTCTCATACTAATATGAAGAAAATTTCCAGAATACAAAGAGAAAATACTAGAGATCTTCCTAGAAAAATCACATGAGAAATCCCTCTGAAGGACAAAGTTTTGTTTTCCGATATTCAGTAGGAACATTATGAGGAATCGAGGTCTTCCCTGTGACCCCGTGGTACGCCTCTTGCGCATCTCGAACCGTCTTCCCAGATATCCAAAACCGCACACTCATCGTTCAAAAAAGCCGTCTCCGCGACCCGAGTCGATGGATGACGCCGCGTCATCGATGTCCCTGACGAGAGACCGCGCGCGGTTGCTGAAACACACTCGTCCGTTGTCGTCGGCGGTCATCTTGTGGACAGTACCAAGATACCCACTACAAACGCCACGAGACACGTATATTTTCGTGGTGATTTTCGATGATGATGATGATGATGATGATGATGGTGGTCACCCCGCTGCTGGTTGCCCGGTTTCGCTGACGAAACTGCGCATATCCAAAGATGGTTCCTACCCTAACCCACCTCTAGCTCTGTCTCTGTAGGATGTGGAACACAGGCGGCGAAGGTGGTGGCGGGCGACGGCGACGACGTTGACGATGACGACGACGTTTGGCAAGGCAAGTGTGACTACGTGGTAGAAGGCGAGTGAAGCGAGGAGTGTCCGGTCTCGGTCCGATCCAGCACAGCACACACGCTGCTGTTGCTTCTGGCTGGTTGGCTGGTAGTCGTACGGATGCCTCGTTTTTCTCGCTCCCCGAAGGGTGGGGGAATTAGCACATCGGAAAGGAATTTGCTGGCCCGAGATGTTTTTCGCTTCTTCTTCTGCGAGGGGAGACGTGAAGGTTTCTGGAAGGTGGTCTCCATCGTCCTACATACTTCCCGGAAACTTATTCACAGCGAGCGATCGAAGTAGGCAGCTCTGAAGGAAGGATTGCTTGGATCGATGTTATTAACGTCATTCGGGTGGCTTGCTTGGATAGTTCAGCAATAATGCTCTGGAGAAATGTCTAATCCAGTGAAACTCTTCAAGAAATTCACTTTCATTCGTCTGTAAGATGTAGGAATGCCTTCACGAATTTTGCTTTCGAATACCAGTTCGGAAACCAGTTGTATTAGTGCTCAGCTGAGCAAGAATGGAACTACCCAAATCGGCCCAAGTAAACCGAAACAGAATAGACGTAATGAAAACAAACTATAAAATAATAATCATACATGCTGCTCTCGTACACTCGTACGGAACCATTTGTATGTCAGTAGTGTAACTAGCGAACCATTATCATTGTCGACGCACACATCTGCGTCTACACGTGGCAGCTGTACCTATATACGAATGAACGAACGAACGGTGCGTGTAGTATCAAAATGATGATGAAGATCGTCTCTACAACTTCAGTCAAGTCAACCACATGTTGCAAATGATCCGCGTTCCTCCAACTACCTATATGGCAGAGAAGCTTTAAAGTGCTCCTCCGTTCATGTTTTTTGTTTGACTTTGACTCTTCTCGCGTCGGTCGAGCGATTTGCTTGTTTTTGTTTGTTGAAAGGTCGTATTATCTTTTCAATATTAACGAGGTTTAGAAGAACAATTTAGTTTTATAATATGTTGTGCTTCACTTAAGGTGAAGCGTTCAAGAATTCAATATCAAATTAGCAAAAAATACTTCAGAGGTACAAATCTGACGAATGAAACAATAAATTACAGCCCTAGTGACATTTTGGTTGAACCTATTAAGTCTTGTAGAGGTTCTGAGAACCATCATAAAACCTTATTCCTTTTATTTTGTTTTTATGATGATTATAATAACCTCTTCTAGTCTCCTTGACTAAAAAATGTTACTTGGAAGTGCATTAATTGATTCTGACTTGCATACTTGAACTAGGATTCAGATAAACAAGATCCAATGGCATTTGGGTACGGTTGTTAAAGGATTCCGTGGAGTTTCTCCTCAACCAAATGAATAAACTCTGTCTTCTGAATTAGTGTATGCATGTAACATATGATTTACATCAGTGCGGAGAAGGTTTCGTCTGATAATGGATATATCTTCTTGCACGATTACTGTAGAATTGGTATCAATCTACGCAAGTGCCAGATCTTCACCATTTGTGCGCCAGAACGCTAGGTGGATTGTTCCGAGTTTCAACTCATTGGTTATATTCCAGTCATTCCCAATGCCATCTCGCAGTACACACATTCATCAGGTGGTTTTGTTGAGAATCACACAAGCATACCTTCTGTTGCCGCTGTGTTCGATTCCAATGTGCGGAATGGGACTTCTGCTGGCCGTATCTCTCCCTACACGGCACTGACTGACAGTAGTCTGTGTAGTAGTAGTATGCTGCTAGGCTAATGGCACCAGCCAACTCGACTCAACAACACCACACGATTCGAGGTCACGCGGTTTGTGCTCCGCGCTATGATCTCTCATTCGTCTCTCTTCTCCGACGCTGAGGGATTTCAAACGAAACCCTATAGAGTGGGTAGACACACGGGTATCATACGGATACGCGTCTAAGCACAGCAGTTGTATGCTTCTAAATCAAAACAAAACGGAAAATGAAGCTCGACTCGTGATAGTGATTCAGGCAAAGGCAGGAGAGTATTGTGATTGAGATCGAATTGAGAGAATAAAGAGCAACATGGGCAGAGAGACGTAACAATCGCGCAAAAAAAAGGAAACCAGCAGAGACAGAAACGAGCATTAAAATACCGTCTCAGCCGCACTCAGTCAGTCAGTTAGTCAGTCAATCGGTGAGCAGAAATTGAAGATCAAAACAAAAAATATGAAAATGGTAATTATTTGGTGTTTTGCTTTGATTTGTTTGGGTTCAAACCTGTCTGAAGGCCGAGACGTGTGTGCAGCAATAAAGGCTTAGATGCGAGCTGTTAGAGGTGAACTTGCACTTTCGGTAATGAACTGGGATAATGCGGTAGATGATCTTGTTAATCGAATTGATAACAGCACCAAATGCATATCGTCTATACATTTGACAGTAATGTATCTCTCAATGAGTCATTCCAATTGTATAGCAATTTCTAGATTTAGGACATTGATTTGTGCCGTCAAATGGGAACCACACGAATCGGAATACGGGATGGGCATTATCATATTTGGCCAAACATTTCAATAGGACATGTCTGCAAAAGAGAAGTTCTTGTTGTTTCCTTTCTGTTTTCGATCATTACGACGTAATACCATAAATGTTTCCAATTTTTGCAGTACAACGCTCGATCAGAGACACACGTTTTAATCATCTTCCTAGGACGAATTGAAAAGCCGAACGAGCAAGTTTGGTTTTTACAGGGAGAGAAAACAAAGAGACTTTTTTCTGCACATAAGATCTATTGAAATGTTTGACCAGATATGACAACAACCACTAAACGTTTAGTTATACTTTCAATATGGAGGCGCATGGTCGCTTGTACTTTCAGTACAGTGCGACAGTGGTTTGGTTGGGTATAGAATATTTTAATTATTCTTCAAATTTTAATTTAATCAATCATAAGGAATTTGTTATGTTTGTTCATTGAACAAAGTAAAGAACATGGACACATTAGCTCCGTACTCCTCAAATGCTTTTGGGAGTATTTTTTTACTGTTTTGATTTGGCGGAGTTGGCGAACACTTAACAACATACCGATGGAGTCATCTGAATTCGATTTCAGTGGCCTTGTTAGATTTGTCTGAGCATATTTTTTTGGATGGTTTACTTGGAAAATTGAAAACAGATCCTAGATGGTTTTAAAAACATACTAGTTGAATGACTCCCGAAGTTTTCAACGCAAACTTACGACTATTTGCAATTGCGTTAGGGGAGTCATTTCCGGATATCTTATTTCAATAATTTCAGTTATTATTTATAGGAAGAATATTCCAAACCACAATTATGAATCAGCAGACAACTTTACCACAAATATGCAACACAGTATATGATTCATCGAAGTGTAGTCTCTCATCAACATTTAAATGCATTGAAATTCATATTGGCATACCATCAATATGTTGTCTGAATCACCGTCTCAGGCCTCATGCGACATCCATCATACATCCGAAGCTACACCAGGGTGTCAACTACCTGGTAAAATCTGGAAAACCGGGAATCCTCAGAGAATTTTATTTAACAGGGAAAAACCTAGAATACACAGGAAATATCTTAACTTGTAGATCTACTCAGAAAGTCCACGGAGTTTACTACATCATCGCGGATATGAACACGGCACAAAAGTTTTCGATTAAGTAGTGTTAGTGTATCCATCTAGAAAATCGTCTACAATGACTTTTCCAGAAATTTCTTTGGAAATACCTCTTGAAATTCCTCCCAGGGTTTTACAAGTTTCCTTCCTTCCCGGACATTCCGGAATTCAGATCGATTTCTTCTGGACTTTTTATGGGGATCATACAGAATTTCTTCTAGAGGTTTTCCCAGTATTGCAACCAGACATTTCGTGGGTTTCTACCAGGATTTATCCCGAGATCTCCATAAGAGTTTCTCACAGAATATACCGCAAATGTTGTCACTTGAACTAAAGTTAATGCAAATTGCACAAAATTTTTCGAAATCAACGAAAAAAAGTAGTTGTGAATCTATAGTATTTTGATTGTTTAGCAGTAGTTCCACTATTGAAACACATAGTTGACAGTTGGGTTTACCTAATAGGATTATCATCATATTTTAAAAAAAAACTATTGCATTATAATCATCTAATTCTATTTGTCTCGAGTTCGTCGAAAATCGATGGTGCTCTAAAGCAATGGAAAGTAGTGGAGTTTTGCACTAATTTTCTCCAGGAATTCCTTCCGAAGTATCTCCTGTGATTTCAATCGGTTAGGATAGCTCAGATCAATCTTCAGCACAAAAGAACAGCAACGACCAATCTTTGTAGACCTTTGCAAAATGGTACAGCCCAAGTGGCGTTAGTCCAAGAACCTTACTTTCGTAAGGGGAATTTCTATCTAGGAAATCTTGTGAATCCGGTGTTTGCTACTATCAGTAAAAATGAAATGGCAAACTCATGTGTCGTGCCTCGAGCATGTACGCTTGTCAACAACGCAATCGTTGCTACACTCATCTCTGAACTAACCACCAGAGATGTATGTACTATCATAATCGATGTATCTGTTGGAAACCTCAACAGGAAATACGTTTATTGTTCGGTTTATTTACCGCATGATGAACCATCCCCTACGGATGCTTTCAAGCAAGTCATTGCATACTGCACTTCAAAAGGCATTCCGCTAATTGTTGGTAGTGATGCTAATCTGGGGCAGCTCAGACATCAATTTGAGAGACTCCAGTTTGATGGAATACTTAAGTAGTACAGATCTTGGATTACTTACCATAGGCAACCGCCCAACCTTCATGGTATTTGCTAGAGAGGAAGTGTGAGACATAACGCTTTGCTCTAGCAGAATTAGTCACGAGCTGACCAATTGGCATGTGTCAGATGAAGAATCTTTATCCGACCATCGCTACATCTTGTTTGAATATGTGAAACTACGCAAACTTTGCGTTTCAGGAACCCACGGTCAACCAACTGGGATCTCTTTACCGATTTGGTTGCAGCCTAATTTCATAGATATTCACCATCCATTGACACTCCAAGTGATTTAAATGATGCCGTTGATATTACGATGGCCTTCATCATGGAAGCTTTTGAAGAAGCTTGCCCTCTACGGTCTGTGAAGACCACAAGAGGAACCCCTTGGTGGAACTCCGATCTGGCGAAGCTCAGGAAACAATGTAGAAACAGTTGGAACAGACGGAGGCTGAGCTGGATCGGAGGCTTTCAGGTCGGCTCGCAAGGCCTACCAGAAAGCTCTGCTGAACGATCCGGCTGGAAAAACCTTTGTACAAATGTTTCCAGTCTGAGTGAAGCTAGTCGGTTGAACAAAATCCTTGCAAAATCAAAGGATTTTCAAGTGAACGAGCTTCGTTTGCCAAATGGTGATTTCACTTCCTCTGATGAGGTAGTTTTGGAATGTTTATTCAGTACACACTTCTCCGGATGTGTGTATATTACATCTTCGGATGAACCTGATGTATTTTCTTGTAGTTATGATTCTTTAGCTTCGGCTCGGAGTATCATAACTTTAGAATCGATTGAATGGGCACTTAATAGCTTTGCTCCTTTCAAATCTCCTGGGGCAGATGGGATTTATCCTATTTTGCTTCAGAAGGGATTTGATCATTTCAAACATGTTTTGAAACAACTACTTGTTTGCAGTTTTGCTACAGGGTATATTTCCAAATCATGGCGGGATATTACTGTAAAGTTTATTCCGAAAGTGGGTCGTGCGTCGTATGAAGAAGCAAAGAGCTTCAGTCCTATCAGTTTGACCTCTTTTCTTCTGAAATGCTTAGAACGCATTGTCGATAATCACATCCGTGATGTTCATCTGGCCAATGTGCCTCTTCATGTGAACCAACATGCTTACCAATCTGGAAAGTCCACTGTGACTCTTTTACACAAAGTTGTTTACGATATCGAGGAGCCATTCGCTCAAAAGCAATCCTGCTTGGATGTTTTCTTAGATATCGAGGGTGCCTTTGACAACGTGCCTTTCGATGCCATATTGGAAGCCGCACGGGGTTATGGTATATCTCCAATGATTTCCAATTGGATTCACCAAATGCTCAAAAACCGACATCTCTTCTCGACATTGCGTCAAGCGGCGTTTAGGAAATTGAGTGTTTGTGGATGCCCCCAAGGGGGAGTCTTATCACCACTTTTGTTGAATCTCGTAGCAGATACGCTATTGAGGCAACTGAACAATAGAGGATTTCCTACTTATGGTTTTGCCAACCACTACCTAACATACCGACTGTGCATCAGCACCCTTTTCGACCTGATGCAAAACGCTCTTCTGGTAGTTGAGGGTTGGTGTCGCCAATATGGCCTTTCGGTAAATCCGAGTAAAATATCTATTGTTCTTTACACGGAAAAGCGAAACCGTAATGGTGTTCGACCCTACGTCTCTTTGATTCTGAAATCGATGTGACTGAACAGATAAAGTACGTTGGAGTCATTCTTAATTCCAAGCTTTCCTGGACACCTCATGTTGAGTTCAGAATCAAGAAAACTTGTATGGCCTTCGGGCAATGCCAGCGAACCTTTGGTACAAATTGGGGTCTAAAACCCAAGTATATCAAATGGATTTACACAACAGTTGTTCGTCTAATATTGGCCGTTGGATGTCTTGTGTGGTGGCAGAAGGGCAAAGTGAGAACGGTCCAATCAAAATTAAGCCATCTTCAAAGGATGTGCTTAATAGCGGTGTCTGGAGCGTTCTCTTCAACTCCTACGGCAGCGCTCGAAGTTCTCTTTGACGTTGCTCCACTACATATTCATCTCAAACAAAAAGCACTTTCTTGCACTTACCGCCTATGGGTACTCGGTTTATTAGAGGAAACTTCTGTGAACCGCAGTTCAACACACACCTCGTTGTTTCCACTTTTGGTAAATTGGGACAAAATTGTCCTTGATCCAAGTGATCTTACAATTGCTTGTAATTTTCCATATAGGACATTTTCCACGAAATTCCCTTCCCGGGAATAGTGGACATCTGGTTATCTGGAGAGAAGTATTTCAGACGGCATCGTATGCTACACTGATGGCTCCCTTCTCGAAGGTCGAGCAGGTGCTGGTGTTTATTCTCGTGAGCTAAGGCTGTATCAGTCTTATTCACTTGGCAGACACTGCACCGTTTTTCAGGCCGAAATCTTTGCTCTTATGTGCGGAGTGCAATCAGCACTTCAGCAGCACGTAATGGGCAAAGTAATATACTTCTGTTCAGATAGCTAGGCTGCTATTAAAGCACTTGCTTCGGCCAACTCCAGGTCGAAGAAGTTATCGAATGTCGAACTTAAAACGAGCAGCTGAATTCAGCAAACGCTGTTCACCTTGTGTGGGTACCTGGTCATTCTTCCATTGCTGGAAATGAATTGGCTGATGAGTTAGCTCGTACTGGAGCATCACATGACTTCATTGGCCATAAGCCAGCTATTCCGATATCGAAGTGTTGGGTAAAGCTTCAGATTGACACCTGGGCTGCCACTCAGCACAAACAATACTGGAATAGTTTGGAGTCATGTCATCAAACCAAATTGTATTGTACTAAGCCATCTCTAGGGGTGGCAAAGTATCTAACAAATCTGTCAAAGTAGAATTGCAGCATGCTGGCCAAAGCATTGACTGGCCACTGCCGACTCAGCTATTTAAATATCACATGGCGAATATTCAGCAAGCTGATTCATTTGCCTGTGATAGCTGTGAATCCGATTATGGAACTTCGTATCATTTAATATGTAATTGTCCAGATTCAAGTACTCGAATCGTCGTTTGTGACACAAATCTTTAGGGCAGAGCAGCAAACCTGTAAAGACAACTTAATCGGAAAATCTCATTTATTCATGAAAACAAGTATTAACCATTGCCTCTTCTTTTTATTCTTCCGCAGATTCATCCGAATACGACTCCAGCTACCAAAACGCAGTGGAGGAAGAACTGGCCGCCTACAAACAGCTCCAGCAAATGAAGGCCATCAAGGCTGCGGCCGCCGTAATCCCGGCATCGCTCAAATCGGAACTCACGGTGACCCCGGCCGTTAACCACAACAACAACAACAAAACCAGCAGTTTCAACCGGATCAGCACCGGTAGCACCAGCAGCAGTAGCAGTGCGAGCCCTCCGAGTTCGTCCGCCGCAGCCGCCGCCGCCGCAACGAACGGTACCATCAACTACAAGGAGAAGTACGAGCAATCCCTCAAGGAGCTGTTCGCCTGCCGCAAGATAGTCAAGAACCAGAACAATGCCATCAAACAGCTCCAGGGAGAGATAGACTTCCTCAATCAGCTGCTCAAGGAGAAATGATCTCGTTCCGGGGGAAAGGTCCGAATCGCGGACAGTCGGGTGCCAAGAGTTTGCTCTTACGACCTACGCTAGGAGGCGTGCGTGTAAGGTGTAAGTCGTTCCGTGTGCTGTTCGGCCATGATGGTCTCAACCATCGTGGCCTCAATTACGTTTCTCTTTTTTACATAGTCTAGAACTGAGAAAAGCTTTTATTAAGTCATCATCGGAGGTAGTACAAGGAGAGGAAGCAAGTCCTGTTAGAAGATAGTTTTTAGGGTTGATTTAGTCGTATAATTATATTTACCACAAAATAACATACGGAGTGGACATATTTTGAACTGTTCTGCTCCGCGTTTGTAGTGCCAGATGAAATAATAAAAAATATCCGGGTAATTTTCCTTGGAAGCCAGTCGCCATTTTATTCTTGTTCTTGAGTTAGATTTGTATAGTCAATCTTATTTGCTAAAAGTGATGCATCATAGGCAAAAGCTATGAGAATCACAAGGTCGACATTGATGATTGAATAATTAGGTTTTCCAAAGCGCCATAAAACCGAAATGAAGCTTACAGTATATTGCATGACTATCTTGCAACATGATAGCTATACAATATATTATAAGACTGCTTAGTCACAACATTCTTCGGGATTTTGCAAGGAAAATCAAACACGTTTATCATCGTTCAGCTTTTTATCCATCATTTTGAGCAAAACTGCATGGGTTTCGCCTATAATCTGAGAAAGTACAAGAGACATCGGAACGTCGAATAAAAAAAACAATGTCCAAACGGCGACCTAGGTTTCCGTGAGAATGACTCAATCTGCGTTTCTGAAACGAAAAAACACCCATCTTTTTCGTTTCTCCACGTCGAGACATGCTAGTTAACCAGCATCACTTCTACGCTAGTAATAGTTACCATCACGAATGTTTGTATTGCGTAAAAAGCTTTTTTGTCTTATTCAGGATAATCCTATTTATTTAATTTTTCCTGTGCGAGCGTACATTCCAATAGTGAACCAAATTTGAGTGCATGAAATCTCCCGCAAGTTTTTCTCGAGAAAGCTGCATATTTCGTACTGTTAAGTTTTGGACAAGTATAAAACTATGCGCCAGTACTAAATGAGCAAGTTCATAATCACGGAATCGAAATAAGTTTATTTACTATCCTTGTAAAAAAACAAAAACATCCCGGGTGTGTGGCGAACAACAAAAGATAAACGAAACACCTGGCTCTGGGTGGAAGCGAAACGCCGACCGCCCAGCTATACGAAAACATAAAACAGGAGAACATTGCGCCTTTCAAACGAGTGTAGTCTGAAAATCTAATCAAATGACAAACCGATAGTAACCATACGTTTATATATGTATTATTAAGAGAGCTCTGACAAAAAAGCGGTTTCGAGAGTTAGGAAAAAGAAACAATGTGTTTGATATGTGTGTAAAAACTTTTTTCTTACTAATCTTATACACCTCCTAAATGTGTAAAAGCAGCGTGAGCAAAAACACGTTAGTCATAGAATTGAAAACGAACGTTCGATTCTAGTTGTTTGATTGAATTTTGCAAACACTTCAACACACAAAAACACACGAAAAAAAAAAGTATATTAAAGATAGCTTATATTATTATACCCCTATATATACATATTTAAGAAAACAAAATGGGTGAAACCAAATGAATGAAAAATGCCAGCATTAGTTTAGGATGAGTATCGGACACAAAGGTATGTCGCTGTTTGTCCGCTCAACAGGGACGACATTATAAAATGGAACAAGTTATCCTGAAGTGGTTCACATATACCTTTGTGCCATACTCTAAGTGGAAAACAATGGGGTGGGAACTGAACACAAGCAGAACAGGATACGTTGTAGGTGTAGTTCTTTGCGAAGCGGCCACCTACAACAAGGAACAAAACCAAATGGAACAACAAAAAAAAGAAAAAAACATATGGACAGTTGCTTTCTGTTGCCAATAAATTTTCATCGGGATAATGTAGATTCTAAACTTTGCCTAATTTTTTGTTTATTCAATAAGAAAATTTGAGAAATACCCACAGCAAAGCCACTCAAGACTACGTCTCTGTTTTGTTTTTACTGACTTAAATCTCTGGAATGAATTCGAAGATTTACCTAACGTGTTTCGAGATTTGTTGATTTTTTTCGGTGAAAAAAGACTTTCCAAATCGTTTTGGCATAACGTTTCGGCCTACTTCATTCAGCCATCATCAGATACAAGACGTCTTCAGGTACTGTCGCAGCAATTCTCTCCCGTAGCTGCCATACCTGTTCACTATCTCCCTTTGCAGATGCATTTTCCCTTCCTTGATCAAGCGATTTCACTTTGTGGGGTTTTTTCGTCACCACAAAGTGAAATCGCTTGATCAAGGAAGGGAAAATGCATCTGCAAAGGGAGATAGTGAACAGGTATGGCAGCTACGGGAGAGAATTGCTGCGACAGTACCTGAAGACGTCTTGTATCTGATGATGGCTGAATGAAGTAGGCCGAAACGTTATGCCAAAACGATTTGGAAAGTCTTTTTTCACCGAAAAAAATCAACAAATCTCGAAACATAAAATTCAACGGTGACGAAAAAACCCCACAAAGATTTACCTAACACTTTGATACTGAAATAACTGGCTGTACGATACGATGGTTCACAATGCGTGCTAATTCATCAATCAATTCGTTCCCAGTGAACAGCGTTTTCGGAGCTCAATTCCATAACTAGCTCAAAGCAGCCTGACTATGTAAACAGAAGTTATATAAATTAGCCCATTGCGTGCTGATTGAACTCCACACAGAAAAGAAATTATTTCAACGGTCATTATCTACCAAGTAAGTTAAGACTGATGAAGCCTTAGCTCACGAGAGTAGACACCAGCAGCAGTTCGACATCCGAAAAGAGAGCCATCAGTATAACATGCAATACCATGTGATGACCAATTCTCTAGTGTTAAGAATCGAGAGTGGTATTGTTCCACCTGTAAGCCTCTAAACTAAAACAAAAGAAAGAGCAACTAATGAACAAGCGAAGATGATCCCCTACACTATAAGAACGGATAACTCTACGGCCAGGGATGAGACCATTCATTTGAAAAGAGTTACATTCACTTGCTATTATCTCAGTTCAGAAGCATGCTATCGAAAAACAATGTATGGATGAATTTAACCTTGTAGTTTTATCTGAAGGTTTGCCGAATAACATTGGGGTCGCACACGCATACCAAAGGCGTGAGCGAGCTATGAAGGCAACTCGCCACGCAGTGAAAATTACATTCACGCCTTGGAGAGTTGCGTTTGCTGCCTTCTGTAAGTCAACTGTTGATTCTACGCTAATATATTCTTCTACGAAGTTTCAGGTAAAACAAAAATAAAAAAGAGTTCCATACATTGATTTTTGCTGCGATGTTGACTCTTGTAGAGGGAATGAAGGACGAAGAAAAAGCGTTCGAAGCGAAGAAAATTGTACAAGAGACAGTGTAGTGAAAAATGAGTGAGGAATTGGAGTATCGGAAGCCGCAAATGGCCATCCAGAACCAATAACAGGAGGAGAAAACGAAATGGGTACAGCAGATGTCGCAATATGGCATTCACACATAGTACTATGTGAATAGGAAACCCTGCAAAGATGGGACTGTTATGCGAATGCAGTAAACGGTTTTCTGATAAAAACAGGGCAGCGGATAAAGGGACATTCCATATCAGTACCCTCTCCAAAACGAATGCCAAGCAAGAACCCAATGGAACCCATAATAGGTATTTACCAACCTCTTGATATACGATATGCTTGCTTACGGAACGTTCTATTGATCCGGTCTAAAGAGATTCCCCAGCTTTCGTAGAATAGGACGTAGCGAAAAGCTGCGAATCTCCGCTTCGATGCTCTCAATAGCAGAAAGAGTTTCTATCGCAGGATCTCGCTCAACAGTCAACAATCAACACTGTTACTAATCGTACTTTGGTCAATAGTGAGCATCCAACGAAAGTGTATGGGAGACCAACACACAGGTAGTAGTACGTCAGATCATTGGTATGCATTCTCCACCGTTCTTGGGTAGATAATTGAGGACCTAACGATCGACTACCATTTGTAGATTTTCCGACAACGAAATTTTTTGTTATCTGTATTAACGAGATTTTTGGCCCTAAGCTAGTTCATCTTGGGACCCACGATTTACTTCCCTTCCGAAGGAAGAACCCACATTTTGTGAGTTTGTCGGGAGTGGGATTCGATCCCAGGTCCACGGCGTGATAGTCAAGTGTGCTAACCATCACATCAGGTCCGCTCCAACACGACGAAAATCTTAATCAGACTCCAGCACATAACATAAGTGGAACTCTGGATCAAAAAGTTGATGCCTTTTCGAGTTCGTACGCTGGTATACAGGGCATCGAAATGTCAAATGCATTATAACATTATTGCCATACCATTTTTCAGCATGTATACCATTTTTCATTGCTGTGAAGTAAAACAAAGACTTCATAGATCTAGACTGGCAGCACGTGGAGATCTAAAATAGGACATAAATTATCACGGAGAAAAATCAGGGCAGTTTGAATCAACAAACGCGTTTGTTGATTTACAAACTAAAAAAATAGTTGTTTCAAATTGTAGTTTTGTTGTTTTTAATCAACGTTTTCAGTTTGAAACAAACCAATTAATTAGTTGTTCCTACAAACATACACAACAACTAACATATTCCGTTAGTTTAACAAACGCGGCGGTTGAATCAAACTGACATTTGGGTTGGAGAAAAAACAACTAATATTTTGGTTTGAAAGTTGATTCGAACAAACCAAACTTTGGTTTGTTTCATTTTTCATCTTCAACCTAGCCGCTCGATCATTATCATCATGGCTGACTTCAATGTACGTTCGCGTTGAAAGTGCAAAAAAGTGAGTTTGCTATTAAGTGCCGCCCTTGAAGGTAAGCATTTGCGAATCATATATTCAAATAGCTGTATTTATTTATAAAATTTGATCCGTTGTAGATCCCAACATTTCGACATGTCTTCGCAAAAAGCTGGTGGCTAGCCGTTGGGAGAAATATATCAATATTAATGCCAAATCAGTCCCACAAACCGGATTCACCGCCTGTGCTGCTGCTACACAAGACGAATAATGGTTTCGAAGATTCGAGATTCAATCGGAAATTTGATCTGCGTGGCCAACTACCTGGCGGATGGCCTCAGTCAAGGACAAAACAACCACGGCTTTCCAGTAGCAAAAAGTACGTGTATTCCGAAGAAGATCCTCAGTGTGAACAACGTAAAAGTGATGCTACACTTCCCGGATAGTTTCATGGACATGTATAATTGTTATACCATCCGAATCATTTGAAAATATTTGAACAAGCTCATTATGTAAACTTGTAGATAAAACTTTAATAAAAAGAATGTTGTCGAAAACTAAGTAAAAATAATGTTTACTCAACATTGAAAAAAAAGACAGTAGTTTCAGGCGGAAGCATTTGTATTTTCAACAAATTTTTCAGTTTATTTCAAACTAAAGGATTTTTGAAACAAACCAAGATGGTCAGTTAAATCAACTATCGGCAATGGTTATTTCAAACGGATATTTGTTGAGTTTAACCGCCTAATCAACGACGAAATAACTACCTGTATTGGTTAATTTCAACGACCCCGGGTAGTAAATTCAAACTGAACATTCGTTTGTACCCATATCAACATGAAATTCCGGTTGAATCAAACCAAATTTTGTTTGTCTTTACTATTTATTTTTCTCCGTGATGATGAAACTTTGTAAACTCAAGTCAAACATACGTTTTCTAGCTTTAAATATGAAGGGAGATCGATATGTGTAACGTGGATGTGTTATTTTGAAAATTTCAATTAATTTTTGATGAAATGAATAAGTGGATTTCCAGCAGCTAGTTTTGCGCATATCTCAGGTGACAATCTTCATTCCTGCATTCTTTGCCAAAACTGGAATACTGGATGGATCAGATGTTTTTCGTTTACCAAAATAAATGACAGTTCGACGCCTTTTATAAAAGATATAACAGTTTCGCGTGCTGGAAAAGGATACAACTTTTTCCTTCGCTCTGACAATGGAGTTCCACTTATGTTATGTGACTCCAGCCTTGAAGGGGTACGGGAAGGAAATATAAAAATAAATTAGGAGAAATTCTTTTATAATCACCGATGGAATATATGGAAGCGAATTGTACAGAAAGCTTAATTTGTCAGAAACGTGAACAGTCTCTTGTTAACATTTCAATCAATTAAATATCCGTATTTGCTATTGTCTATTACTTTTCCGGAACGATTAATTTCGCTCGTATAAGCTTATGATAGGGACTGTCCATAAACTACGTAACAAAAGTTATCGAAATTTGTATGGACCGTAGACAACCCCCCACCCCCTCAAAGTCTACGTAGTTTATAGACAGGCCCTAGGTTATGGGCCCAGACACCCGAATCGAGACCGGTGAAGTTTGAAGGTTTTTTCGACATTTTTTTGGTGAAATGGAGAAGTTATTTGCGAAACTCAACGGGACTAACTACGATAACTGAAGTTTTCGTGAGAAGCTATCCTTGTTGGACGGCCGAACCTGTAACTGCTGCCTGGAAATCGAAGGACGAACGAGCGCTGGCAACAACTGGCCTTGCCCACGGAACGGAAGTACAACTCAGTACAAATTGTGCAATCAAAAAGTGGAAACTGCTATCCTTGAAAACGCCCTTAAGATTTTTTCGTTTTTCAACAGTGTAATTAGACAACAATTCGACTGGTATAAATGTTTTGAATCGTCCGTTGGTCACAGTCAACCCCACCTAATGCGATAATCATGATTTTTGATTTGATATCAAGGCTGGTTTTAACTGTCATTATTGAAAAACTTGTATTTAAAGCAGTTAAAAATTTTCATTTTCAATGAGTGAAATCAACGTGAATTTCGAAAGTTCTCAATTGAGGGACCAACATAAAATGCATTTTGGTAAAGGATTTATTTCACTTATCCGTTCGTTGTTCTGTCGCTGACAATTTTCACTGAGCAACAAAATTAGATCATAACCTCGATCATAATTCCCGATTAAACTTCCAATCACCACAAAACTTGGGTATAGTAATTGATTGGAATAGGGTGATTCAGGTAATTTGGACAGATCGTTACGCGTATATATTTTGGACACTTTCATTTGATTTTGCCGTAAATGTCCAAAATATATACGCGTAACGGTCTGTCCAAAATACCTGAATTCCCCTACTAACTATCTGTTCTATATGTTCATTAAATCGAATTTTGTGTTTGTTAACAGAAGTCAACAGAATTATTTTAAGTGTGCAAGAAAATACTCATGACAGTGAATTGAATGAAAAAAGAGAGGCGTTCAGCTGACACTAATCAGTTGTTAAAATTTCTTTGATAACGGCGAGCAACCACCAGGATTTATGCTATTGTGCCAGTAGAGGCGCTAAACTGATAAACGGCCGAAGGTTGTTGTTGTTGCCACCTGTACACATCAAATTCCCTCAAACTCGACTAACATGCGCAACACGGATGCAGAATGCTAGTGTAACAAATTCTCTGTTATTGCAATGCATCTAGTCAAAACTCAAGGGTATAATGACTTAGTTCAGAATTTGCAAAACGCCAGTGATTTGTCATACATGCCTGTTTCCTTTATCAGTGGCAGACAAGGCTAGAGATGTGAATTCCAAAAGTAGTATTTGATCCATATTATTAATTTGAAAAGGTCTTGAACATCACCCTGCCTCTTTTCCTACGAACAGTTTAACCCTTTCAGGACGGTTGGGTCATTTGTACCTCGCTGACGCGTTCTACAGCAGCGAGGTTGGTGAAAAAAGTCGTCCTGAAGGGGTTAAACGTATGATGAAAATGCTAAAAAAAAATATCAGTTTGCAATGGAAACGGAATCTTCTGTGTTGACTCGTATTATGAGGGATGGTCTGTAATTGCTCCTTTTTCAAACGTTATACCACTTTTAAAATGTCAACCAATGCGATAGCCAATGGAAAGATCAACAAAGTAGACAAAATGATGTAACAAGAATGTGTTGGAGAGAATCAATAACCGAAAACACACCAAGTGACGTCACAATTTCCGTGGATTGGAATAGAAGCGCGTATGTGTTATTTTTGGTGATATCTGCATACGTCATGGCATTTTTCTATGTACTGTATTACATCATGACTACACGGAGAAAAATAAATAGTAAAGACAAACAAAATTTGGTTTGATTCAACCGGAATTTCATGTTGATATGGGTACAAACGAATGTTCAGTTTGAATTTACTACCCGGGGTCGTTGAAATTAACCAATACAGGTAGTTATTTCGTCGTTGATTAGGCGGTTAAACTCAACAAATATCCGTTTGAAATAACCATTGCCGATAGTTGATTTAACTGACCATCTTGGTTTGTTTCAAAAATCCTTTAGTTTGAAATAAACTGAAAAATTTGTTGAAAATACAAATGCTTCCGCCTGAAACTACTGTCTTTTTTTTCAATGTTGAGTAAACATTATTTTTACTTAGTTTTCGACAACATTCTTTTTATTAAAGTTTTATCTACAAGTTTACATAATGAGCTTGTTCAAATATTTTCAAATGATTCGGATGGTATAACAATTATACATGTCCATGAAACTATCCGGGAAGTGTAGCATCACTTTTACGTTGTTCACACTGAGGATCTTCTTCGGAATACACGTACTTTTTGCTACTGGAAAGCCGTGGTTGTTTTGTCCTTGACTGAGGCCATCCGCCAGGTAGTTGGCCACGCAGATCAAATTTCCGATTGAATCTCGAATCTTCGAAACCATTATTCGTCTTGTGTAGCAGCAGCACAGGCGGTGAATCCGGTTTGTGGGACTGATTTGGCATTAATATTGATATATTTCTCCCAACGGCTAGCCACCAGCTTTTTGCGAAGACATGTCGAAATGTTGGGATCTACAACGGATCAAATTTTATAAATAAATACAGCTATTTGAATATATGATTCGCAAATGCTTACCTTCAAGGGCGGCACTTAATAGCAAACTCACTTTTTTGCACTTTCAACGCGAACGTACATTGAAGTCAGCCATGATGATAATGATCGAGCGGCTAGGTTGAAGATGAAAAATGAAACAAACCAAAGTTTGGTTTGTTCGAATCAACTTTCAAACCAAAATATTAGTTGTTTTTTCTCCAACCCAAATGTCAGTTTGATTCAACCGCCGCGTTTGTTAAACTAACGGAATATGTTAGTTGTTGTGTATGTTTGTAGGAACAACTAATTAATTGGTTTGTTTCAAACTGAAAACGTTGATTAAAAACAACAAAACTACAATTTGAAACAACTATTTTTTTAGTTTGTAAATCAACAAACGCGTTTGTTGATTCAAACTGCCCTGATTTTTCTCCGTGTACTTACCCTTTAGATTTGCAGGAAGCATTCTTTAAGTCTGTCTGCATAAAATGTTCGGAATACACCAAAAGATTTTTCACGCTTTTCAAGTCTGGACTTATGTATTGCATCCATTTTTGTTTATTTTCGACGCTCCTGTAAGCAAGATGTTCGGTAATAAATGCAACAAATTTATAGCTATACATTTAAACTTTTATCCACAGCGAAAAATGAAACGTTTGATGTGGAAGAAGAGAAACAGTTCAAAATGGCACACGTTTTTCTGCGCATTGTAACGGAGTTCAACTTTGTCGGAAGCACGATTTATTTCGCGTTGTTTACTCTCACTCCTTGCAGCGAAGTCAAATGTTTTCTCCTGTCAAAGTACACGTTAAAACTACGAGCCTCAAAATGAATCATTTTTTTTAATCTGATGCACTTGTTTTGCTAGGTTCCTACAACAGATCGAGGTGTCAAAGCAGTGAGGTGACACATCAAACGCGGTACGTCGCCGCTCTCACCATCATCGTTTTTGGTACGGAGCGATTTGGTACCCACTTTCTGGTCAGTTTACCCTAACTTGCTCCTGATTTTCGGGTGTGCGGCTCGTGTGTTGCTAGTGCTTATTTCGGAAATTACACATTTCAAACGAAATTGTTGGTTTTATGATTGTTTCTCTTTCTTTATCACTTTGCACGATATTATATGTCGCAGCGAAGCAGTGTCGATGTTTCAAGTGCATTTTTTCATGAATTAAGCCATCAAAACAAAAACATTGAACGCCATGTTGAATCGGATGCTGGGTTGCTGATTCTGGCCCTTCGTCATCCCCCTGCATCAAAGCAATGTAAGAGAACGTCCAGAAACTATATCACGCATTGAGGCGGGATGGGGATTCATCAAAGTGTAATGACCTGTGCATAATTTCCGGAGGTCTAATAAAAAGTGTGACATCGAGGAAAGGCGGGGGGGGGGGGGGGGGGGGGGGGGGTGGCGGGAGTTTCGTGGCGTAATTTATGAACGTTCCCTAAGCGGTGTAGCACGGAACCAGAAATCAATCCAAATATAGGCCGCCATAATTTTGCTCACTTTCTAGTAGGGATCAGTCGATTTGACGTTTACCTTGTGTCGTTTAACAGCTAATCGGTAATCGATCATCAATCTTATCGACACTTATCGATCAGCAAGCACAAGCAAAATGTCAAATCGGCTGATCCCTACCAGAATGTGACATCGACTCTTCCGTGCGAGAATCCAAATTTGACTGAGGTTACAAGGTTACAGAACATTTAACATGGAAAGAACTCAAGAAAGTACATCTGTTTGTCACTAATGAAAATTCGAACGAGCCAAACAACATGTTTGAGCATTGGTTTCATTTTGGACAAACATTTGACTCTGTGTACTGGGATTCTAACCTGCTTAATAGCACTGAGTGAATAGTTTACGCCTGATCCCGCTAAATACCAATGTCAACAACATGAATGGAACGCATGACGTCATCACACTCTTGAAAATTATTATTTGCACACTTGAAACATTTCACTCAGCGGTCGGTATCCGTGGATCTATGTTTACTCTACTGTCTATAGAAATCACATGAGACGAGACTCGCAAAGACGGCCTTCTTTTTCTTCAGTTTGTTATTTTTTTTCTTCCTAAAAACCTCGCCCGTCGTATTCAGCGCGAGTGCGTCGTATTCAAGAGTGCGAAAACTTCAATAAAAGTGCGCGATTGCAACAAATCAACTTGGTGTGTTCAGAGCACTTATTCAGCATAAATCAAAGAAATAGTGCGCCGAAGACATCAACTGGATTTGATGCAAGGGAACGTCCATAAATTACGTCACGCAAAAATTGGTCATTTTCAACCCCCCTCCCCCCATTTGACACTCTTATTGTATGGAAGCTCTGAAAGTTTTGTATGGGTCGTCACACTTTGCTGAACCCCCCTCCCCCCTTAAAGCGTGACGTAATTTATGGACGCTCCCCAATCGCGCACTTTTATTAACATTTTCGCACTTATAAAGACTGAGTGCGCAGTCCAGTGGTGAACTAAATGCGTAATAATAACAAAAAATTTATTGCGACGCACCAGCTGGTCTAAAATGATGTATAAAAATTAAAAATTTTCCGTGTAAAAAGCGTGATTTCAACCGCAAGGTGGCGCACCGATCAGCGTTGAAAATTTGCCACTTTCTGATACTGAACATGTACTTCCTTTCTTTGCCTTGCCGTTGGTGACAACCAGTTGTTTCACATCAGACCGGCTAAATCCGCTACCGAAGCTAGGGAAACCCTGGAGAAATGTCCCTGGACACTCAGCACAAAGTTATGCGCAAAATTTGTCGACTGCGTCTTGAGAAGAACGGAAACAAGGAAGTTGACGGAACTTTTTGAGAAGCTGAACGATCTGCAACCCGAAAAAAAAACCTCTTGACGATCAATAGCTGAAACCGCTTTGCAAGTCGAGAATATAAGAGTGTGAGTGATCGTTGCTACTTTTTCAAGTAACCGGGTCACCAGAAGATCGAATGTGAGAAGTTCATGACTTGGAAAGCAGAGCAGAATAAACAGCCGAAGGTTATTAAGAAACAGAAAGTGAACACCGCCCAAGAAGCAACAGTAGCGGAATAACAGTTTCATAAGCTAAAATTTGCTTAAGAGCCGTTTGTTCAACTCTTGTTCAAAACAAATGTTTGTTGGGCGTGGTACAGGATGAGTGCGACAAAGCGAAGAACTGCACGTTTTGAGCCGTAAAATGAAGAAGCATGAGGACAAGTGTGTAGTATCCGGAGGGACACTTCCGAGCACACCAGCCGAATCTTGAGCCGAATCCTGCAGCCAAACGCACGCTAACGAGGAGGAGCAAGAGGAGCGATACCTTCTCGCACAAAATGCTTTACAAGACTGACGTTCCATTTCATGTTGATCGTTTGCTTTGTTTTTCCGGTGGAGCATCACCGCAACTGACGCTATATGCCCTATTGATCTTTTTCTATCTATCTCTCTCAACCCCTACATTCTCCCCCTGTCCCACTCTCTAAGATCCTTTAAAGTAAGCTTTTCATCATGATCATCATCCTCCATCATCATCATGATCATGCTACTTATTCTTCATTCGTCATTTCTCATACTTCACCTTACATCCTGCATCCTCCATTTTACATCATTCATCAACATCATAATCATCATCATCATCATCCTTCATTCTTCATCCTGCGTCCTTCACCCTTCATCCTTCAACCATTATCCTGCATACTTCATTACCATTATCATAATCATCATCATCCTTCAACTTTCATCATCCTTTAACCTAATACTTCATCCTGCATCATCATCACGACCATTCTACATACTTTATCCTTCATCCTTCATCTTACATCTTATATCCTTCATACTTCATCCAACATCTCTCCTTTATCTTTCATCCTACATCGTATATCCTTCTTCCTTCGCCCCAAATCTTTCTTCCTTCATCCTATATTCATCATCCTTCATTATCATCATCATTATTGCGATTTTTTTTTCGTCTTAGACTTTGATGCGATAAATTTCGTCGTACTCATATTTCGCTTTCGATTTCGCTGTCAATCTCAGTCGCAGGGTTTTTGCAACTCGCCCGGTAATGTGACAGTTTTCGCCGGCCGTCTCAATGTTTACCATTAAAGTCTTTTGTTCTCGGTCCACCAGCTGGTCATGTTTACACAACAAAACCAGCTGGTTCACCGATGTTTACGATCATCCTTATTGTTCTCGGCTACCAGCTGTTTATGTTTTCATAACAAAATCAGCTGGTTTCGCCTGAATCGGGGAAAGAAGGCGAAAATGTGTCATAAATGTTAGGTTAGTACCATATTAGGGCGAGTTCAATTTCGTCGCCAAAGTCTGATTATTCGTAAAAAATACAATATCATGCCGTATCATTCATCTTAATCATCATCATCCTTCATCCTATATCATATATCCTTCATTCTACATCCTACATCCTTCTTCCTTCATCATACATTCTTCATCCTTCATCCTACAACATAAATTCTTTATCCTTCATCTTCCATCCTACATACTTCATCCTACATTCTATTCACATCATCATCACCATCATCCTGTATACTTCATACTTCATCATCATAATCATTATTATCATCATCATCCTTAATCCTTCATCCTACATCCTATATTCTACAGCCTACACCTACATCTTTCTTCCTTCATCCTACATACTTCATACTGCATCCTACATCATCTACTCTTTGTTCTTCATCTTTCATTCTTCATTCTTTATCCTTCATTCTTTGTCCTTCATTCTTTATCCTTCATCCTTTATCCTTCATCCTTCACCATTATCATAATCATATTCATTATCATCATTATCATCATCATTCATCTTCATCCCTCATCCCAGCACATTTCATCCTACATCGTTTATACTTCATCCTTCATGTTTCATCTTTCATCATCCTTCATCCTACATACTTCATCCTTCATCGTCATCGCCATTATTCTACATACTTTATCCTTTATCCTTCATCTTACGTCCTATATCCTTCATACTTCATCCAACATCTTTCCTTAATCTTTCATCCTACATCCTATATCCTTCTTTCTTCATCCTTCATCTTACTACCTTCACCCTACATACTTCTTCCTTCATCATACATTCTTCATCATAATCATCGCCATCATTCTACATCCTTTATCCTTCATCTCACATCATGTATCCTTCATACTTCATCTAACAACTTTCCTCTATCTTCCATCCTACATCATATATCCTTCCTTCTTCATCCTACATCTATCTTCTTTCATCATACATTCTTCATCCTTCATCCTACAACATTAATTCTGTATCCTTAATCTTTCATCCTTCATACTTCATCCTACATCATTCATTCTTTATCCTCCTCATCTTCCATTCACATCCTGTATCCTTCATACTCCATCAACATAATCATCATAATCATTGTCATCATCATCATTTTCCATAATCCTACATCCTACATTCTTCATCTTATATTCTTCAGTCTTCATCCTACATCTTTCTTCCTTCATCCTACATCCTTCATGCCATGCTTGATCATCATCATCATCGCCATCGTTCTACATTCTTTATCCTTCATCTCACATCCTGTATCCTTCATACTTCATCTAACAACTTTCCTCTATCTTTCATCCTACATCATATATCCTTCCTTCTTCATCCTACAACTATCTTCCTTCATCATACATTCATCATCCTTCATCCTACAACATTAATTCTTTATCCTTCATCCTACATAATCCTTTCTTTATACTCTTCGTCTTCCATTCATATCATCATCACCAGCATCATGTATCCTTCATACTTCATCATCATAATCATTATCTTCATCATCATTTTCCTTAATCCTACATCCTACATTCTTCATCTTATATACTTCAGTCTTCATCCTACATCGTTCTTCCTTCATCCTACATTCTTTATCCTTGATCATCATCATCATCGCCATCATTCTACATCCTTTATCCTTTATCTCACATCCTGTATCCTTCATACTTCATCCAACAACTTTCCTCTATCTTTCATCCTACATCATATATCCTTCATTCGTCATCCTACATCTATCTTCCTTCATCCTACATTCATCATCCTTCATCATCATCATCACCATAATTATACATCCTTTATCCTTTATCCTTCATCATCAAATCATTATCATCATCATCAAATCATTATCATCTTCACCATTTTCCTTAATCCTACATCCTACATTCTTCATCTTATATACTTCGGTCTTCATCCTACATCTTTCTTCCTTCATCCTACATTCTTCATCCTTGATCAGCATCATCATCGCCATCATTCTACATCCTTTATCCTTCATCTCACATCCTGTATCCTTCATACTTCATCTAACAACTTTCCTCTATCTTTCATCCTACATCATATATCCTTCCTTCTTTACCCTACATCTATCTTCCTTCATCATACATTCATCATCCTTCATCCTACAATATTAATTCTTTATCCTTCATCCTACATCATCCATTCTATATACTTTTCATCTTCCATTCATATCATCATCACCAGCATCCTGTATCTTTCATACTTCATCATCATAATCATCATAATCATTATCATCAACATCATTTTCCTTAATCTTACATCCTACATTCTTCATCTTATATTCTTCAGTCTTCATCCTACATCTTTCTCCTTTCATCCTACATTCTTCATCCTTGATCAACATCATCATCGCCATCATTCCACATCCTTTATCCTTTATCCTTCATCTTACATCCTATATCCTTCATACTCCATCATCATAATCATCATAATCATTATCATCATTATCATTTTCCATAATCCTACATCCTACATTCTTCATCTTATATACTTCAGTCTTCATCCTACATCTTTCTTCCTTCATCCTACATCCTTCATCCTTGACCATCATCATCATCGCCATCATTCTACATACTTCTTCCAACAACTTTCCTCTATCTTTCATCCTACATCATATATCCTTCATTCTTCATCCTACATCTATCTTCCTTCATCCTACATTTTTCATCCTTCATCATCATCATCACCATCATTCTTCATCCTTTATCCTTTATCCTTCATCTTACATCCTATATCCTTCATACTTCATCATCATAATCATCATAATCATTATCATCATCGTCATCATCATCATCATCATCATCCTTCATTCTTTATTTTTAATCTTTCATCTTTCATCCTACATCCTATATCCTTCTTTCTTCATCCTACATCTTCCTTCCTTCATCCTTCATCATCATCATCATCATCATCATCATCATCGCCATCATTCTACATCCTTTATCCTTCATCCTTCATCTTTCATCCTTCATACTTCATCTTACATCATCCATTCTTTATCCTCTTCATCTTCCTTTCACATAATCATCACCAGCATCCTGTATCCTTCATACTTCATCATTATAATCATCATAAACATTATCATCATCATCATCATCATCCTTAATCCTTCATCCTACATCCCATATCCTACATCCTACATTCTTCGTCTTATATCCTTCAGTCTTCATCCTACATCTTTCTTCCTTCATCCTACATTCTTCATCCTGGATCATCATCATCATCGCCATCATTCTACATCCCTTATCCTTTATCTAACATCCTGTATCCTTCATACTTCATCCAACAACTTTCCTCTATCATTCATCCTACATTATATACCCTTCATTCTTCATCCTACATCTATCTTCCTTCATCCTACATTTTTCATCCTTCATCATCATCATCACCATCATTCTACATCCTTTATCTTTCATCTTACATCCTATATCCTTCATACTTCATCATCATAATCATTTTCATCATCATCATCATCCTTCATACCTCATCCAACATCTTTTCTTTATTTTTCATCTTTCATCTTTCATCCTATATCATTCTTTCTTCATTCTTCCTTCATTCTACATACTTCATCCTTCATCATCATCATTATCATCGCCATCATTCTACATCCTTTATCCTTCATCTCACATCCTGTATCCTTCATACTTCTTCCAACAACTTTCCTCTATCTTTCATCCTACATCATATATCCTTCTTTCTTCATCCTACATCTATCTTCCTTCATCCTACATTTTTCATCCTTCATCATCATCATCACCATCATTCCACATCCTTTATCTTTTATTCTTCATTTTACATCCTATATCATTCATACTTCATCATCATAATCATCATAATCATTATCATCATCATTGCCATCATTCTACATCCATTATTGTTCATCCCACATCCTGTATGCTTCGTACTTCATCCAACAACTTTCCTTTATCCTTAATCCTACATCATATATCCTTCTTTCTTCATCCTACATCTTTCTTCCCTCATCCTACATTTTTCATTCTCATCATCATCACCATCATTCTACATCCTTTATCCTTCATCTTCCTTTCTACATCTTCCACCCTACATTATCATCATAAACATCCTTCAACCTAAATTCACTTGACTGTCGCAGCTTACCCTCTCGGGGGAATTCGCTGTTAGCTTACCCTCTCGGGGGAATTCGCTTTACTGTAGCAGCTTACCCTCTCGGGGGAATTCGTTTTACTGTTGCAACTTACCCTCTCGGGGGAATTCGCTTTACTGTTGCAGCTTACCCTCTCGGGGGAATTCGCTTTACTGTTGCAGCTTACCCTCTCGGGGGAATTCGCTGTTAGCTTACCCTCTCGGGGGAATTCGCTTTACTGTTGCAGCTTACCCTCTCGGGGAAATTCGCTTTACTGTTGTAGCTTACCCTCTCGGGGGAATTCGTTGTTAGCTTACCCTCTCGGGGGAATTCGCTTTACTGTAGCAGCTTAACCTCTCGGGGGAATTCGCTTTACTGTTGCAGCTTACCCTCTCAGGGGAATACACTGTAAGCTTACCCTCTCGGGGGAATTCGCTTTTCTGTTGCCAATTATTACATTTCTGCCGCTCTTCTTCGGTAATTACAACGAATAAAGCCTTGAATCAAACTACACACTCAATCCTGAATTGCATGTTCAGCACTTTTTTGACGAAAATAGAACAGCAGAATTATTTCGGTAGCTTTGGTACTCGATTTTACTGAGGCTCAGTACACCAACTGTCAAAATCTGGTGCAAAAGGTAAACAATGCAGCATAGCTGTATACAGCTGTTCTATTTTCGTCAAAAATTTACCGAACACGGTATACCAAATTAAGTGTGTACATACACATATACGCAAGTTCACAAAAAACGGACCTTTTCTATGTGTTCTTTATACAGAGAATGTACCAACCCCACTGCATCCTGTTACAACGAGCCATTCGGTCTTACACATACAAATTACCGAAAACTAACACAATACTCCAAATGAAAACGAAGCTGCAAATCCTGTCATCTCCATCCACTATCCACATGCAAATTATAACAGTGGGCCAAATAATTGCCAAAATCTCCTATCCAGAGAACATCCAGCGACCATTCGGTTACCGACCGCTACCAAAGTCACGCCATGAAATCAATGCCTGGATTCGGTATGAAAAAAAAAATAAAGAAAACCGTTCACCAGCCCATCAAGCAGCAAATGACAAATAAACAATCATAGCAGGACGGAACCGCAACCCGTCACTGTCTCATTGACCAGACCAGCTCCGTCAATCAACAAACAAATCCAAACAAAACAAAAATCACCCGTACTGCACCGACTGCACCAGCCCCACACGCCGCCGGCACACACCTGCAGCTACGGAAGCCAAACACTGGATGGAGTCCACAACACAAACGGGCACCCTGTCCCGCTTTCAGTCGCCGCCACTTCTCCATCTCGAGGCTACAAAATCACAACACGGGAGCTTACCTACCGGCTGTGCCATTGTAGTATCCGGAGGGACACTTCCGAGCACACCAGCCGAATCTTGAGCCGAATCCTGCAGCCAAACGCACGCTAACGAGGAGGAGCAAGAGGAGCGATACCTTCTCGCACAAAATGCTTTACAAGACTGACGTTCCATTTCATGTTGATCGTTTGCTTTGTTTTTCCGGTGGAGCATCACCGCAACTGACGCTATATGCCCTATTGATCTTTTTCTATCTATCTCTCTCAACCCCTACAAAGTGGATTCTGGATTTTCGAACAACGTGTCATATCTCCAATCGTCGCGAGTTCTTTGACAACCTTGATGTGCCGGTTCTGGAAGCGGTTTGAGTTGCTAACGGGATGAAGACTGAATCCGAAGGTCGTGGATCTGGGGAGATAATAGTGTTTGATGGTGCAGGCATCCGCCGAGTTATAACGCTGGAAGCAGTGCTGTACGTACCTGCCATGAAGTCGAATCTCATATCTGTCAAGCGACTTGTAAAGAAGGGATTCAGTGTGATAATCGATTAAACCAGAGCGAAAAATATTAGAAGCGGAACGATGGCTCAGTTGCTGTATTTGAACGAGGTTTGTTCGTGATGAAGCAATGCAAGGAGTCTGCGTTATTATAGTTACATCGACCAGCGAATGTATCCATGTCTGACATCGGTGGCTTGGCTATCGAGATTGCGATCTTGTGATTCATTGATCAAGCAGTTACTAGGAAATTTGTAAAGCGTGCATTCAAGGTAAGATCAATAGAAGCCCTTTCCCGAAAACATCTGAAAGTCGAACGTCACCAGTAGGTAATGGATCTTGTCCATACCGATATTTGCGGACCGATGCGGACTACGGCCATTGGGGAAAGAAAATATTTCTTGAAGTTCACCGGCGATGATTAACAGCAGATACACGGTAATCTATATCCTGCGGAACGAATCTGAAGCCCTGGAGAAATAAGAGGAATACGTAGAGATGGTAAAAACACTGTTCGACAAAAAACCGAGGTAATTCGTTCCGATAATGGCAAACGTGTGAGGTTGTTTCTGAACCGGAACGGAATTCTTAGTCAGCTTACTGTTCCATACACCCCGCAACAAATTGGAGAAGCGGAAAGAAACAAATAGACATGTGGTTGGGATTGCCAGCAGATGTATGTTGATAGATGCCAAGATGTATCACCATTTCTGGGGAGAAGCAATCGTAACTGCAAATTACCTGCAAAATCGCCTCCCTTTTCGCTTGGAAAACGAATTTGGGACACATTCAACGATTCGGAATGGATGCATACTGCCATGTTTCAAACGAGAAATAAAGAAAGCTGGACAGCAAAGCAATCAAGCTCAACTTTGTTGAAGTCGCCAAGGCTAGTGGACCCAAGAAGTGGAAATCACGGTGTTTCGCGATGTTAAGTTCCTGGAAAGTTCACTACCGATGGATGAAGTGAACTTTGAGGATCTTGTAATTCCTTGATCAAGCGTGCATGTTGGGGACATTCGACAGGATGATCGCAGACAGACGTTCTAGCTCGAACAAATTTATTCAAATTTTCTATGTAAATTTTCACTAGCGACACCTAGGCAACCGATTGCCACAGTGCAGTCGCGTGCAGTTGACAGTTTGAGAAACCACGTGCTTCCAGCCGCTGACTTACCACCCAATTCACCACCCACCCGAAAAATAAAATCAAAACAAACACTGTTAAAATCATTCCTACATTTACGTCACATTCACAAAGATTTTCCAATGCGAGTGAAGTTCATCCAAATGCAGTTTTATTCAAGCAAATCTATGTAAAATAAAAGTAATAATGTGTAAAATATTTTACAAGAGTCCTGCGCTAATTTGTGCAAAAGATTTTAGACATTAAATAAAAGTCATTTACTCTGCACAAATTACGTGGAAACATTATTAGCGTGCAACACGTGCGGTCTTTTCCCGCCTCCGGCTGGAAGACGACCGTGGTGACAGTTGTTGGTCGCAACGCACATGTGAGGCAGCGATTGAATATGAACGTCGCTAGCGCCATCTGTTCGCTGATTGCCACTTGGCAATTTGTGGCGGCCATGTTTTTTACACAAGCTACTGAGTCGAACTTGAACGTCTGTCTGCGGGATGATGATAGGATCGATCCAAATGCTAAGGGAAGACAATCCTGTAACTCTGATCCGATCGGTGTACATAGCATAGGGGTGATACACAAATTATGTCACGCAAAAATCGACCTTTTTCAATCCCCCCTCCCCCCTATGTCACACTTTTTGTATGGAACCTCAATATTTTTTGTATGGGTCGTCACGTTGTGCAAACGCCACCCCCCCCCCCTCCCCCCTTAGAGCGTGACGTAATTTGTGCATGACCCCATAGAAACATTTTTTGTGGGGCCCCTAACATGTGGAAGCCCGGGGCCATGACCCTCGGCACCCCTCCTGAATCCTGGTCCACTTCGATGATCTAGTTGTATCAAGCGAATTGGCCAAATTATCAAACCCGTAGAACTGACCTTACGGAAGAATTTGGAAATCAGCAGTCTCGGTGACATCCAGGTGTGCCTGGAAATTGAAGTGGAACAAGATGAAGCAGGAGACTTCTACCATTGTCGACGGAAATACTTCAGTGTACATCAGTGAAGTTGTGAAATCCGCCGGGCTAGATGATGCTAAATCGTCCATTATTCCGTTGGATCCCGGTTACGGTAAAAATCGTTACAACCAGATTCGTCTCACAGACAAAAGCAGTACCAGAAGCAAAAGATGCAAAATTTTGCACCTCTGTCATTTTCTGCAAAAATCTTGCTGTTTTATATTTTTGTAAAAGTTTTTGTGTTAGCTATTGCGGAATTTGCATTCATGATAATTTCGAAGTTGATGTGGTTGCAGCACAAGAAGACGTTAGACCCCACAACGGAACCAATCCTGGAATTAGCTACAATGATCGAGTCAAGGCTGGGACGTCAGGAATGATTCAATAACGTTTATTGAAGCAAAATAGAATCGATATCGGATGCAGATGCCGACCAATAGCTAACTGTTCTACAAACAACAGAGGGATTTTTATTGCGTTCATTGGACATGTAACGTAACCAATCACAATTGAAAAATGGAAGCCGGTGAGTTAGTTCCGATTGCGTTATTCTTTGAAAACAAAAATTGAATCGTGCTGAGCTAATAACAGATAGGGAACCGAGCCACTTAGGCATTGGCTTGTATTTCGCTGTAACTTCAGTTTTGTACAAGGCTAGATATTACACGTATCTCGTCAAGTGGAAAAAATCATCTGGTTTTGTGTAAGGAACTGCATGATTTTAATATTAGGGTACCTTTAATGTGATAATTTTTAATAATTTTGAAATATGTATTCCTATAATACTGGGAGGGATCAGTATTTTCTTTTCGTTTCAGAGAGCGAGTAAAGGCGCTTAAGCCTAGGCATAAGGGCCAGGGCATAAGGGGTAAATACCTGTGTCCCATCCCAGGAATCCAAGGACCAAGGAGTGATATTAACCTTCTTAGCAACGTCACTCCCACCGTTAATTTTTCATATTCATGCTTCGTATACGGAACGGCTGGTACGAGATGTCCCCAAGGATGGCAGAAAATCACTTCAAGCGATAAATGATACAGGATACGAATAATCCAGGATAGCCTTGTTCTTGCAGTAGCATGATGCCGACGCCTCACACCATGCTTGTATCACAGAACAATCAAAGCATCTGATGCACGCTTTATCGCGTGATGACCCATTATCGGATCATGTTACAAGTCGTGATAAATTTTATTCATCACATTGTATGGCACTTATGCACCCGTAAGCCGCATTCATGATTCGAAATAATACATTCATAAGCATATCTGGAAGTTAAATCATCAAGAATGCTCAAAAACTGAATGAAATCACTAATTTATCATTTCGACTTCATGATAACGATCGCATCGCGCCCGCACATGCCGAGCGAATCATTCTTCTCGGACCGTGGTTTGTTACGATGCTTGAAAATAGAACGCAAGACATCTTCCATCAAACTAGACGGCTGCCGACTGATACCTCAATCAGCAACCGTCACACTCTTTATTCATTTCATATACAATTTGACTATCTTCTTTAATAACAACATACATACTTTAATAACAACAACATACGCCAACAAATCTACCTCGCTCCAACACTTCGAACTCGTACCTGAAGGTTCGACGCTACACGAGCGTTCAACGCTACCTAACTTTCAACACTCCTCCTTAGCGTCGCAACCTTCGAACCACGATCACCTCCTCCTGGCTCAAAGCTCCTCCTCACTCCAACGCTTGGCAAGTGGCCCAACTCCGACGCTTGCACCAGCTCTACACCAGTTCCGAGCTCCGACCAGGTCCATCTCCGAGCTCCACCTTCATGTTGTCTTCCGGATCACTCCTCCTGTCGCCAACCTCTTCGTCCAGGTGCGACCACCGAGCTGCATCCGATCCAACTCAACAATCCTAGAGCTCCGTCCGTGACCAGCCAGCAGTCATCTAGTTGACCCGTATCGCCAACATTCCCATGGATCCTGTCCTCCGTTGCAGCCAATCCATCCGCCCAAGGATCCCGTGCTGCGACTCCGCGACTTATGCGGCCGATCCTTCTCTCGGTCGATACGTGCTGTGGAACACGCTCCTGGGCCCATAACCTGTTGGAAATAAAAACACAGGCGAGGCTTTGTTCTCCAAACCCAGGCACTGACTGATATCGCTACCAGCTCAGTGCCTCTCCTTTATTCAATCTAGGTATAACATATTTACAATTTATTTTCATTTACCTACCGGTTGATACCTAGCTCTCCACTGAGCTGTGTGATGCACCTCCAAGGATGTACCTACCATTCAACAAGATGTGCTGCAAGGATTAATAATGACAAGAAAAATGATGGAATTAGTCGATTCTATCATTTTCCAGGATTCTTTCAATGAATGGCTGTGTATGTGTAGACTAGACTAGACTAGACTAGACAGACAAAAGCAGTACCAGAAGCTAGTAAATAGAACAATTATTGCACATCCCAGTGAAAACTCGACCCTATACTGCTGCGCCATTGCCATCATGAGCCGAAAGATAACCTCTTCCATTTTCAGCAAGATTAGACGAAGCTGAAGTGTATGGTCTGGTGTCTTACGGGGACGATCAACTTGAAGCTAAAACTGAGGAAATAGGACGATCATTCAGGACTGATAGGATACGCGGACGCAGGCTGGGTGGAAAATCGCAAAGACAGAAAATCAAACAGCGGACTCATCTTCAAGTTGAACAAAGGAACAATGTCTTGTGCGGAAGAAGCAATCTGGCTGCAGCGGTTACTGAAGAACGACTTATGAGGAGATCAACAAACCGTTACTATAAATTAGGGTATCCAAAGCTGTCAGAAAATGCTGAAGTTCTCGATTTTACGACACCACCTCCCCCCCCCCAAAGATTTTTTTTTGTATGGGAATCCAAATTTTGTTGTATGGCGTGTAAGATTGTGTTTTCTATATTTAAACCGTCTTTGTTGGGATATGAGGCGACCAGACAATTGCAAGGATATTTCTTTCGGAATTATTTTTTTAAACAAAATCAGGATTTCACAATAGAAACTTTAATGAGAAAATCTACATATTGCTCAACATCACTACTATAAGAATAGAATTGCTTCCGCGGACAGTCGTAAATTTTACACCGCCGTTAATTGTATCTAAATAACAGTTTTAAATTTTGATTCATCTTATTTTTTTGCTCCAAACGTGTATATGAATATGTATATGTGAGCTTCTCGTAGCCGTCCTATGGTATTCTAAGATTTTTCTCATTTCTCTCAATGCAAACAAGTCTACTACAGTAATAAACTTTGTAACCCTACTTCGAATGTGGGGGGAAATGACAAATATGGATACCTTTTGATTGCTCTAAATCTGTCTGAAATCTTTCTTATATATTTCGCATTTTTTGCTTACATCTCATGGTCTTTTGCTGTAAAATATCAACCCGCAATTGAAACTCGTGAGCAAGACTTGTAAATAGATAGGTGAGTGATGAACAATTTTACGTATTTTTTGATCTGTTTCAACACTCCAATCTATCGAATGATCGGGGATAGCTCAGTTTTGGCACGCTTAACATTACAGTAGAATTATTATCTTTTCGAACGGCATTCACGCTAATAAGCGCTCCAATGTAGTTGAGGAGGGCAGTATGTTTAAAAATTAAACTCCTCCATTCGATTACGGTATTCTCCTCCATATTCTCTCATCCTTAGCAGTCTATCTGAACGACTTATGTCGGGTCGCTTAGCTTCCCAAAGGGAAGCACAACCGACCGTATTCCTCATGGAAAAGTGTTTAGCGGGATGTCAGATTTTTAAACGATTTGTAGTTGTGTCCCTTATCGGAAATAAAGACTGTCTTCGACACATAAGGTCGTACGAATAAAGGTGAGTAAATACTACCGAAAAGCCTTCAACCAAATCTCTGTGAATCGTCACAAAGATTTGACTATACTTTGTTTTATTCATATGGCCTATGATAAGACATATTGATTAGCTCAAGCTCTGCAAAACACCTAAGTAAAGCAACGAGTTGGGTAAAAGTATCAAAAGAAGTCGACCCCACTATTACCCACAATAGTAAGAGGCGTCAAGGGCAAAGTGCAAACTTTCATTGAAGAAATGAATTACAAAACTAACCATAACTACCGGTCGATAATTTTGTGTATCTTTTTTTTTCAAAGACAGTCTTCATTGCAAGCAAGACGATTTAATCGGGCGTTTTTTTTTTGGTTTAGGATAACATAAAATTTAAAAATTTTAATGTACTTAGTTGTGATTTGAAATCGATGAGTCAATATTTTTTTGAATATTTTCTAACTAGGATAAATACAATGCAGGAAATGTTTATGTGTATTGTGTGATCGAGTACTCTATACAGCGCACCACTTTCGACATTGTATGTATCATTTAGAAAAAGAGGCGAAAGACCCAGATGTACAGATATTGATTTCAATACTATCGAACAAAAATAAACGACCTAATAAATAAATAGTGAATGAAGAAACTTGTTGATAAGGATCAAAACTAAACATTGCTTAAAAATGTAAAACCCACTATATTTTTCCGTGGAATTGCTGTACAATCAGCTTACTTAAAACTAACAGACCTAGCAAAAGACAATCAAAATTTTCGTTTATCACAATCTTAAAACTCACAATATAACACACTAAAAACTATGAGCGTAGTATACACAATACGAAACATCCTTGAATCGTGACTGTTAGCAGTTTTGAAGATTGATTCGGAATTCACTAAAGATTGCTTTTCATATTTTGCTACTAAGATCGTAAGGAAAGATAGGATGTGAGCAAACTCCGGCACTTACTTGATGTTCAGCTGATGCTCTGGAATCTTGCTGGTTGTGCTGTTGGAGGCGGCATTGTTGCACTCCTGATCGCTACTAGCAGAATGGGACGACGATCCCTCGGAGGACATCTTAACGTACAAATTGCTGCTATCCGTACCAGTAGTGGTAGTACAGAGCGGAGGAGGTATCGGAGACGAATTGGACGAGGATGAACCGTAATCGGTTGCACCACCCGTGGCGGCCGATGCACCCAACCCAGTGGAAACTAGCGGTTGCCGACTGCTTAGGCCCGGCGAGGACAGATTGTTGATGGTTCCGTTATCCCGAAGGACATTGATCTCCTTCGGGGAGTTGGTAAGCGGATTCGTCATTCGGAAGTAGTGCGTCTTGTGGGAACTTCCCGGCCGGGAGTAGTCCAGATGGTCGTATTCAGTGTCTGAAAAGGTTTGAATGTATTCGCGATCGATTCCTGAGGGGCAGTCTTGATATGCGAGCTTCAAGACTTACAATTGGTTTCTTATCAAATCTGAGAGCATGCATTGAAAATATTTGGGAAATTAATAATGTAAAGTTACTATAAACATCAATTTCTGATTGCTGGTTTTCATAGTTTGGGAATTGTAGGTGAGCTCGTTTCATATTACTTTACTCAGAATAGAAATTTAACTTGAGCAATCACTACCATATCTCACTTACCGAGGTCTTTGTAACCATCTTTGTGTTTGATTTCATCGTACACGTGATCCTTGACATCATAATTGGGGTTGGTCATGTCGGCGTCGAAGTTCTTTTGGCTTTCCGACAAAAACTGGATGGAATAAGCTAGAAGAAATACACCACGTAAGTTCCAGAAACACACCCAGGTAAACATTCACCAACACTTACATCGATCAGTTCCAACAGATTCGTTTTCCGGATAGCGGTACTTGTCCAGATTTGACTTGGGATTCCTCAAATTGTTTCGAATCAACGATCCATTTGCCACTCCGTTAGGTTGCCCTCCATTGATACTGCCGCCGCCTCCTTGGGATCCCGCTCCCGGTTGATTTTGGTAGGCCGAATATACCGGGTTGTCGAAATGGCCCGGCTGCTCCTGGATCATGTAATTGACGACGTGGTTGACTTCGGCTTTCAGATTGGCCACTCGCCGCCGGTAGTATAGAACCAGTGCGACAATAACGCCCACGAACAGGACGGCTACCACAAGACCCCACGCAAGGCCGGCGTTCGATGCTATCGGAAGGAATGAGACATCAGATTGGTGTTAGATATGCTAGGAGTTTTTTGTTTGTCAAGTATCATACATAATGTACAAACAAGAAGCTGAAATAATCCTTAGACTGTTGTTGTAAATAAGCTAGAAATAGTCGAGTCGAGACACTGAAGACGACCTTACAGTTGAGGTCGAAATACGTATCTGTTAAAGGATGCAAATTCTTAGTGGAATTAAGAGGAACAAAACCCGATTTTCTTTTTACTTTTAGAAATTGTCGTTGCAACTGAACTGTTGATTTTATTTGCAAATACAAGTAATAGCTACAACTTGCTATCAGAAAAGAATTGATACTTATGTTCTGAGTTATCCTATGTAATTCTAATCACTAGAAAATAACTGTACATGCATTTCTGATTTTTATTTCATTGTCAATATCACCGACACCAATTTTTACATATTAGTCCCACAGTATTTTATGTTTAAAGTAATATATTGTGTTATAGTTTAAAAATCTAATTATTTAGCTTTTGCTACGCTAATAATAACAATTTCAAGTGGAAAATGGTTTACTTGGCTTACACTTTACTTACAAACTATTACATTCACATAGGTACTCATAACTTGCTTCAGAATAATTTCATCTAAATACAATGGTGTTTGGACGACTTAATGACGATGCTAATAGAAGGCAGCGGAAGCCAATCTCCACATCATGGATGTAGAGCGTTTATAGGGTTTCATATTATTTACAAAACAAAATGTGACCGAAACGTCGGCTGAATACTCGAGAACAAGAATCCGTTCTTGAGTTATTCCTCTAGGCATTGAAAGCCATAACCTCAAAACATGAACATCAACAGTCACGGATTCGACTGTTTAACAAATTTAACATGGCAAGTTACTTTAGATCAGATTAATACAAAAAAGTTGTCCTTGTTGTCCATACATTGTATTTTACTAAAATACTTCTGAAGAGAGTTAGGAGCACGTGAATATAATACTTTTCAAGTGAATCATCTCATCCTTGTCTCAAAGTACCTACAAATCGAAATCGGTTCAATTCCACCAACGGACATCTGAGTCTAACCTTTTTTGTACCTATTCCAGGTTTATAACACGAACTATATTCTAAATAGGATTTTCAATATTTTGTCATTTTACTAAACTGGACCGGAGAAATACACATTTTGTTTGAAAAGTCTACTTTCAATAAGTAGTTAATGGTAGTAAAATTCCGACAAACGTTCATTTCAATGTCTATTTGCATCGAACACCTGTGTTAAATTTCCACACATTTAATACCTTTTTTGGTTGGCATTGCATGTAAAACAAAGCAGTCAAAAGATGCTGCAGCAGTAACGTTGTAATAGCCGATCTGCTTAGTCTACCAAGTGCTGTAAACTTAAAATACAAAAGGAATAAAACATTTGCCACCACAGGAACAAGACGTCAAAAACAAAAGAAATTGTGCCTCACTTCAAACTCAAACACACGAACTCAAGAAAACTGCTCACAAGTGCCAACAACTAGAATCGTCAATGGACAACTTTGTCCTAAATTTACCGAAAGCTCTTCCTGCCACCTCGGATCCATTTATACCGCGAGCATTCGCGGAAAGGTTACCCCCCTTGTCCGTCAACGAGTCGATGTAATTTTCGTAGTCATTGCGAGGGTTCCCGGTCTCGCCGGGTATCTCGTACTGGTCGTAATAGTCGGTCGCTTGCGTAGTCGTTCTCGTCTTGGACAGATTCGGTTTGCGAGGCGGGTCGTCCAACAGATAAGAGAAATCATGTCCAGCTTTTGGCGTTGATGAATCCGGTTTCGATTGGGATGAAGGTTCATCCGGTAGATGAATGTAGTCGTCCAACGGATGACCGAAATCTTCACCGGTCCCGGATGGCTCAGATGGTCTAAAATTGTCGTCCTCGGATTGCAGTTTCCAGTCAAAGAGGGGCGTTGTGTTGAAATTAGTAACGAAATCACTTTCGTTGCGGGGTTCATCCGGAAGATGATTAGAGTTAGCTTCTGAATCAATTCCAGAAGAACGGTCTTCCTCGGATTGCAGTTTCCAGTCGAACAACACAGTAGTAGAGCTGTTATCTTTTTTATCAGGGAATGAGAGAGAACGTGCTGTCGTTGGAACAAAATTTGACTCAGATTCATTGTGGGGTTCATCTTGCAGATGAATGTAGTCATCCAAAGGGTGACCAAAGTCTTCTCCTCCCAATTGTGATTCGGTGGCCAAAAAACTGTCATCTTCAGATTGTAGTTTCCAATTCAATTGTTCAGTTGTGGTACGCTGAGGGACGCTTGAAGTTATCACTGGTGTAAGATTTGATTCTGATTCATTATGCGGTTCATCCTGCAAATGAATGTAGTCATCCAACGGGTGACCAAAGTTTTCTCCACCGTATTGAGATTCGGTGACTAGAAAACTGTCATCTTCTGACGGCAGTTTCCAATTGAATGGTTCAGTTGTTGTACGTTGAGTGGCAGCGGAACTAGTTATTGGTATAACCTTTGATTCCGATTCATTTTGCGGTTCATCCTGCAAATGAATGTAGTCATCCAGTGGGTGACCAAAATTTTCCCCGCCAAATTGTGATTCGGTGACTAGAAAACTATCATCTTCTGACGGCAATTTCCAATTGTGTTGCTCGGTAGTTGTACGTTGAGAAGCAATTGAAGTGATCACTGGAATAAGATTTGATTCCGATTCATTGTGTGGTTCATCCTGCAAATGAATGTAGTCATCCAGTGGGTGACCAAAGTTTTCTTCACCATATTGAGCTTCGGTGACCAGAAAACTGTCATCTTCTGATTGCAGTATCCAATTCTGTTGCTCGGTAGTTGTACGTTGAGAGACAGTTGAAGTGATCACTGGAACAACATTTGATTCCGATTCATTATGCGGTTCATCCTGTAAATGAATGTAATCATCCAAAGGGTGACCAAAGTTTTCTCCTCCATATTGTGATTCTGTGACCAGAAAACTGTCATCTTCTGACGGCAGTTTCCAATTGAATTGTTCAGTTGTTGTACGTTGAGTGGCAGCGGAACTAGTTATTGGTTGAACATTTGATTCAGATTCATTGTGAGGTTCGTCTTGCAGATGAATGTAGTCATCCAGCGGGTGGCCAAAATTTTCCCCGTCAAATTGTGATTCGGTGACCAAAAAACTGTCATCTTCTGATTGCAGTTTCCAATCGTCTCGTTCGGTCGTTGTACGTTGAGAGGTGGTTGAAGTGATCGCTGGTACAACATTTGTTTCTGATTCATTATGCGGTTCATCCTGCAAATGAATGTAGTCATCCAAAGGGTGACCAAAGCTTTCTCCTTCATATTGTGATTCGGTAATCAGGATAATGTCCTCTTCAGGTGGTATCTTCCAATCAAATTTCTCGGTTGTAGAGACAGTTGCACCGGTTGTAAACATAGCATTTGAAGCTGTTACGTTGCGAAGTTCATCGTGCAGATGAATGTAATCATCCAAAGTATATCCAAATCCTTCTCCATTCACAGTGGTTCCCATTCCTTGGAAATTACTATTTGCCGAATACATCGTAGTAGAATACTGTTCTGTCATGCCAGTAGTAGGAGTCGTTGATTGAATTTTCTTTTGTGGTTCATCCGGAAGATGTACATAATCGTCCAACGGATGGCCAAAGTCTTCCACCGATTGAGTGGACATGATTCCCAAGAAATCTCCATCCTCCGATTGTAGTTTCCAATTGAAGCCAACCGTCGTAATTTTTTCCTGATCCTTTGAATCTAATGTCGATGTGATTACTTTGGAATCATCCAATACAGTGGTCACAATAGACGAGACTGGAGTTGTTGGGGTATTTTGAACACCTTCTGTTCGAACAGTGGGGACTGAACTAGTTGTAAGAATAGCGATAGTTTCTGAACTGCTTTGAGGTTCGTCCGGGTGCTGAATCTCGCTGTATTCATCGAAATCGTAATCTCGTGTATTACTATGTTCGCGTGGTTCATCTGGTAGGTGTATGTAATCATCCAACGGCTGACCAAAATCTTCCACCGTCGAAGTCGGATCTACATGTAACAGATCACCGTCCTCAGTTTGTAGTTTCCAATCGTGATATAAAGTAGTCGTATCGAAATTATTGGCACCTTCATGAATTGTACTGGTTGGTAAAGGCTGTATTGGCGTACTATCGATGCTTCGCACACCTGCAGGAGCAGAATATACCACAATTAAGTGGTTCTTATCATATCATCTAGGTACTGTTCTCCGGAGCACTAGAAACATAAGGGAACACCGGACAGAGCCCCTCCTGTCATTTTCCAATAGTTCATCGCTAGAATAATGCTGGAATTCATTTCGGGAATTCACCCATATTGTATTCCAAAATTTTTCCGAAGCTCTTTTCGGAATTCTTTCAAGAATCACTCCCGGAGTTCTTCCCGGGATTTTCTTGGAATTTCTCTCGCGATTATATTCCGAAAAATGAGAGGATTTTTTTTGTTACCTGAACCCAAATTCGTGTGAGGAATCTAGGTGAGAAACGCGAAACAAAAAACAAGAAACCTCCGAAGAAATGCGGATAAATTGAAGTTTGAATTGTAGAAGGAATCTGGAAGAAATTTCGGGAGGAATTCAGGAACGAATACCTGGTGATATTCCAAGAAAGCAAATGTAAGGAATTTCTGGAGGATTTCCTGCAAAACTACGGAAAGGAATAAAAAGAACATAGTAATGATTTCGCGAGGAATTCTTAGGTGAATTATTGCAAAATTGATTCACAAATCCCAAGAGGAATTCCGGGAAAAATTGCGGAATGAGTCTCTGTATAGATTACAGAAGAAACCCCGGATAAATCCAGGAACATTTCAAGGACGTAACGTTCTTGAAGAAATTACTGGAGAAATCCGGGAGGTGTTTTGAAAGGAGTCCCGGTAGGAATACTGAAGGAAACGCGAGAATAATTATGTTACAAAACATGCAAGAACTGTCGAGAGAATCACGGAAAGAAATTCAAGGCGTTTAGAATGCGGAAATATAATATTAGGAAGGAGATACTTTACAGTTTAAAGGTATTAAGAGTTTTACAAATTCAAGCCTTTTCAGAAGGATATATGGGCATATGTTTAGACAGAGTTCTAGTATTTGTGAAAGTTATACGTATAGGTTGAGTTGTGGAAACCCTAGATCTAGTTTCGATGGCATGCTCGAAAAACTAGATACAAGTAACTCTACGATCCTGTAAAACGTTGGATTAGTGAAGCTTCGGTATGCTACAATAACGTTAGGTCACATGCCTAATAATCATTCCAATTATAATGAACTAAAACATTATACTTACTCTCTTCCGTTGGTTGCACCTTGGCTTCCGCACGAGATTTATCGCACTTATCGCCGTAGAACCCAACGCTGCAAACGCACCCCCGAGCAGCATGGCAGGCGAAGTTTCCCGTTGGACAATTGCACGATTCCATACAGTGGTTCCCATAAAATCCCTCCGGACACACTTCGTCGCACCGGTTGCCCATCCAACCGGGATCACAGATGCACTGGCCATCGTTCTTCCGACACTTGGCTTTGTTCTTGCAGTTGCACTTCTGGTTGCAATTCACTCCGTAGAAACCGTTCGGACAAACCTCTTCGCAATTGGCACCGGTCCATCCCGGAGGACACTGACACGTTCCCGTTTCGTGAGAGCACTCGCCGCCATTCTTGCAGGTGCACGTGTGCTTACACTCGTTTCCGTAGGTTCCCGAAGGGCAAGGATGTTCACAGGTGGTCCCAATGTAGCCCGGTCTGCAGGAATATTTTCCGGTTATATGATCGCACGTTGTATTAGACACCGGACATCGTTCCTTGCATCCGTGTCCAAAGAATCCATCCGGACACGGTTCGTTACACGTTGGGCCGGTCCAACCGCTTGAGCAAATGCAGTCGCCGGTGATGGGATCGCAGGATGAATTGTTGTGGCAAGTGCATATTTCGTTACACGATTCTCCGTAGTAACCTAGAGGACAGCGGCTTTCACAACGTACACCTAGACGAAGGAAAAGATTCATTAGAATGGTGTAATTAACAAAATTTACGTGCAACGATTATATGTTTGACCGTTAGTGATGTGCATGATACATTTCAGTGTTGTTATAATGAACAGGTGCTTCTTCAACCAAAAACATTTATACCGGATGATTCTTCTTAGGCCAAAAATCCATACCCCGTTTGTTAGTAAGCGACAGATGAGAAATCGAGGAGGAGAACTCTGGTTAGTAAAAGGGCGCAACACACATTCGGGAAGACTGGCTCTCTAGGAACCTTCACTCACCGCCCCAATCTGCATTACAGATACATTTGCCCGTAGTTGCGTTACAAGCCAAGGTATGCTCCAAACTGCAGTCACAGGTTTGCGAACAGTTCCGTCCAAACCGACCCGATTCGCACTTCTTATCGCATCGTTCTCCGGTCCAACCTGCCGGGCAAGTACACTGACCATTGACCGGATTACAAACAGCATTATTCGAGCAGTTGCATCTCTCCGTGCAATCCTTTCCAAAGCGGTGGGTATCACAGGGACGGTCGCACCGAATTCCTTGCCATCCAGGAGCGCAAAAACATTGACCCGTTTCCGGTGCACACGTGGCTCCATTCATACACTCACAGCTTTGGCTGCAATTCTGACCGTAGGTTCCGTTACTGCACTGCTCCTCGCAGTTTTCGCCGTGATAACCGGCAATACAATTGCAAGTTCCTAGTGAGGAAAAAGCGATCGGATATCAAATCGAAACCAAAGCCCAAAAAACCGGACACCACAAACAGATAGAAAACAAAAGTAGAGATACTAACAATGGAACCAGGAAGCCTTCTGCATATAAAATCTACCTTCATTTTCGTTTTAACTTCGAAAGAATCATGCGTCGAATCTTCTCGAAATGCAATTAAATATTGTTCTTTAAATAGTTTATTCGGCAAACAATTAGTTAAAAGTACAAGCTAAAAACACTGTTTTTAATAGCAAGCAGAGAAGCAGAGAAACTCCAAAGATAAAATAAAGTGCATGACGGCAACCTGGTTTTAGCGATAATAACTCAAAAAGAAACCTCCGTACCGTCGATATGATTGCAAGGCGAGTTATTCTTGCAGTTGCAGTGAATCAAGCAATCCTGTCCATACCGCAGGAACGGACATGGTCTGTCGCACAGCGTGCTACTCCAACCAGGATTGCAGTGGCATTTTCCAGTCCATGGGTGGCACCTTTTTGATCCAATAGAAAATCAAAACAAACAAAAAACGCCAAATCAAAACCAATCGAACAGAAACCTAACCCAAACCAAAACCTACATCTTGGTGTTGTTCCTATCGCACTCGCATTGACCCGTGCAGTTCTCTCCGAATCGGTCGTCCGGACATATCCTTAACCTACAGTCCGCTCCCATCCATCCAGCAGAACAAGAACACTTGCCAGTGGCCGAATCGCAAACGGCTCCGTTCAAACACCGACACTCTTCCGTGCAGTTGTATCCGTAGGTGTTGTGCGGACACGAATCCAAGCACTTCGATCCCATAAATCCAGGCGAGCAGATACATTCCCCAGTCACGTGATTGCAATCGGCACCGTTGAAGCATTCACACTTTTGCTCGCACCGCAGACCGTATCTTTGGCCCTGGCAACGATTAGCACATACCGATCCGGTATAACCGGCCGGACAAATACACTCACCCGTCTGAGAATCGCAACTTCCACCGTTCTGGCAGCGACAATCCGATCGGCATTGCTCCCCGTGTTTACCCTCCGGACACCGCTCGGCACACCTGAAACAAAAAGCGCACAGTTCCAATTAACACCACCCAAAAATTAACACTACAATCAGAAAATCAAAATTCAAACACTCACAACGGTCCAGTGAATCCGGGTGCGCAATAACATTCCCCGGAAACCGGATCGCACTTGCCCCCGTTTTGGCACTGGCACACCTCGGCACAGTCCTGGCCGAAGCGATCCGATGGACACTGGTACTCGCAGTGGTCCCCACGGTAGCCCTTCTGGCAGGCGCAGCTTCCGTCCTGAGCTTTGCACGTGGAGTTGTTCTTGCACTGGCACAACTGGCTGCAGTCGGATCCCCATCGGTTTGGAGGGCAATCTGGAATGAGATGCAGATATTTTGGTATTATTTATGTTGCACACTGCGATATAATAAAAACACTAGAAATAAAGAAATTAAAAAAAAAATGAACTCTTGGTGGTGTGGCTAAATCAAGTCTCGATATTTCAATGACATCTGAGGTGTCAGGCCATTCGGCCGAAGGTCATTTGGCCGAAGGCCATTCGGCCGAAGGTCATTGGGCCGAATGGTCATTAGGCCGAATGGTCATTAGGCCGAATGGTCATCAGGCCGAATGGTCATTGGGTCTTCTTCTTGCCGTTACGTCCCCACTGAGACAAAGCCTGCTTCTCAGCTTATTAACTGAGAGCTTCCTCTGCAAATGACCATTTTGCATGTGTGTATCGTGTGACAGGCACGAAGATACTTTATTGATGCTGAATCTACTGATATTTTACCCATGAATTTTTCCTTCTTTTAAATATAGGCTGTTCTTTCTAGTATCATTGCTGAAATAGTTTTTGGCGCTGAAACTGCTGATATTCAATTCATAAATTTTTCCTTCTTTAAAACATAGGCTATTCTTTCTAGTTCCATTGTTAAACTAGTTTTTGTCAAAAATTGTTGGAAAAGGTAAAAACAACGGCTAACTTTCAATTCGTCCTGATGACCATTCGGCCTAATGACCATTCGGCCTAATGACCATTCGCCTAATGACCATTCGGCCTAATGACCTTCGGCCTAATGGCCTTCGGCCTAATGACCTTCGGCCTAATGACCCAGCATCGACATCTGATAGTAGGAATCGCATGAATATAAATCTATTGAAGGTGTTAATCTACAGTATGACCCATAAAATAATGCGAAAATCCCTTCTTTCTTTGGTAATTTTTGTTGCAATATTTCTTATGAATTCAGTTTTTTTAGATAGGGCTACTATAAGGAGGTGATTGTCATACAGGATATCTCAAATTTGTGTCAAAATATACATTGGTTACGTATATGGGATATCTAATAGGTGCCATCAATTTCTAAAAAAAAAATAAATGTTTCCTCAAATTTTCGGAGCTTCACGAATTAGAATGAAAACTTTTAAATACATGGAAATCATGCAGAAATATGTATTCTTAAAAACGCGGCCATTTGAAAAACTTTTTGATAACAATATCAAATGCTTAGGAACCAAACCAAAGCGGTCTCCAGTTAGCCTAGTGGTTAATGCTATGGATCGCCAATCCGGAGACGGCGGGTTCGATTCCCGTTCCAGTCGGGAGAATTTAGTCGACTCCCTGGGCATAGTGTATCATTGTACTTGCCACACAATGTACAAATTCATGCAATGGAAGGCAAAGAAAGCCCTTCAATTAATAACTGTGGAAGTGCAATTAAGAACACTAAGTTGAAGCGAGGCAGGCCTAGTTCCAATGCGAACGTCGAGCCATAAAGAAGAAGAAGAAGAAGGAACCAAAAACTAAAAAATGTGGCATATTTCAAAAGCCTTACATAAGATAGATCCATAAATAAACTTCAAGCTGTTTGAAAAAAAATCAAAATAATTTCTTGCTAATGAAGGCTTATAAACCTACGTTTATAATAGACACAAATACGTAGTACTTAACAACAGTTTGATGCTTCATACATCTGTTCTTCTGAAAATGTCCATTTGTCGTACACTCTAATTTTCAGTAAATGTCCCATCTATCTATCTATATATATATATATATATATATATATATAAATGCAGTGGCATACGTGGGACCGCGCATAACTTGCAAACGGATGGTCTGATTTGAGTCGTTTGAGTTTTGTTCTATTAGTTTTCACCCAAGGAAGGTTTATGAGACAAAAAACATGGAAAATTGAGTTTTTTTGAAAATCGGGTTTTCGTGCATTTTGAACGGGGACTTGGATTTGACTAGGGACTTGAAACGTTAAAAACGCAGTAGGTAAGACAAAGTTTGCCGGGTACAGCTAGTAACTTATAAGACAATATTTTTTTTTCACTTGTCCAAAGCACCAACGATCGCCTGGAGACCTTGTCTAACTACGAAAGTGCAGTACTTGAAATAAAATTTAATTGAATGTGACTGAGAGCAATTTGATCAAAATTACAACCTTAAAAAAACACCTCTGGCGCGAGGACGTTTTTGAGATCCTTATGTTTAACATTATTTTTATCAATGGTTTATGATTCAAATCAGTAAATGTTCCTATGCCATTGTTAAATTAGTGCCTCGACTATATTATCCAATAGATAAATGCAAGGTTTATCGATTGGAAGCAGATGAACAATGTCTTCGAAAACTTTCGCATTTTTTTATGGGTCATACTGTAGTTTAAAGCAAGCAGGAACAGGGAAGGAACTCTTAATCCTATTTGTCCCTATTGAGTGCTGGTAGTGTTCCTTCTACTCCAAAAATATTTTAACTTGAAAACCGGCATAGTGTCTACCAAACCTTCTACTTAGAAGGGAACCATCAGTATAACACAATACAATGCTATCTGACATACAAAAAATCAAGCAAATGTTGGAGGCAGAACAATTTTGAACAAACTATCCAAAAGTGATAGCAACGAATTGCCTCAAACCGTATCTGCTGCGGGATTCCACAAAAGTGGTGTTATGATAGTGATTAATCGCTACTTGACATATGTAATGTCGAGAAGAGATGTTAGTTTTTTGAGCATTTGGTAAATCCACTTAGTAATCGTAGGGCATATACCATGACTACTTGGGGATTCCAATATGGAATCAGAAAGCACTAGCAGAACTGCTTTTGAATGAATGCTGTCTCGATATCTGAAACAATTTTGGTATACAGAACTAAATATCATGGTAAGCATGTCGCTTCACATGAAGAGATATGTTACCCACATAAACAAGAGGATATGTTGACCAAAAATCTACATTGAGCATTAAAAAAGAGGTCTGTCTGATTGGTCTTAAACGCCTCGCAATCGGAATAAACTTTAAAAAATATTTTTTCAGCCAACCGTTCAGCAGAACAAAGGTTTGTTGTGGGTGTTGTGAGCTGATGATCTGCGATCAACTTGAGACTTATTCTGCTTGAGTAGAGTCGCGTAGACCGTTTTGTTTAACAAGTATTTTCTATCACATCATGGGAGTCCGTCTGTACTATTCTTGTACTGTAAGAATTCCATCAATTGGAGATCTGCAAATTAATGTCTGAGTTGCGTCAAGCAAGGATGTTTTCGATCACCTGGCAATCATTTGACTCATTTATCCATAGCTTAGTTCAGAAGCATAATATTGAAATGAGGTGTTCGGCAAACTTGTAGATAAGTGTTTTTCCTTCAATTATCACCAAGGACGCCATACCTAACTCTCATATATACGGCGTGAGAGCGCTAGTAACAGCTACTCATATTAAGCGATCGAAAAATTCGATCGTTTAGTATGAGTAGGTGGTACAAAAGAAGCCAATGCTGACTGAAAGCACTGCACACCAAAAACAAACATGACCCGAAAGTTACACTACCGAAGCGAACTTCGAAACAAACAAAATGTGTGAAAATGATAGGTAGAAGAACGTTCAGGCGATTGAATCAGAACGCATTCATTGATCTAATTCACAGTACTGAATCTTCTGAATGAACGATAAAAGGAATGGTTTGAACTGGATACTGTCGCACTGAACTCAATATGTAAACACTCGTTAAGTATTTCTTGGTTCGTCTGTGTCTGTGAGCTAAATATTCGGTAGCAAATCGCTACTAGCGAAAAAGAAATTCTTCGTTAAAAAACATGACGATATTTTGAAAAAAAATTTAACCTCCTTGAAAACATTTCAATGGAACGGAGAATTTTTAAAAAGTTTATTAAAAGCAGTATCTGACACTAAATTTTTAGAGAAATTCTTGAAATGATGAGCATTAATTTGTGAATACTATGGATGAATTTTTAGAAGATTACTTTGAGAAATTCATTCCGGGAAACTCCAGAAAGAATCATTAGAAAGTGAGTATCATGATGAGCAGGCTTGATAATCCTCATCGAAATCAAAAGAGTTTTGCAACATGCTCTAGAGCGGTGTTTTGCTTTTGCCTCGTCGCGAGGGAGCGAACGAATCCCAAACAGAGAGGCAATAAAAACTGAGCGAGGAAGAGGGATACGAAAAAAGAGCCGATGATTATTTCGGGTTTTTGAGCGCGATTTTCGCCTCGAGAGTCTTTCTTTGTATGGGAGTGGAACTCGCGAGAGCTTTTTGAGTGTGAGTGGACGTGAGAAACACAACAAGCAATTATGAGTGTTGGACGAACTCCTCGCTGCGCGGCAAGCTCGCGCTCGGTGCTGTTGAGGATTTGCGTTGTGATTTCTGAGTTTTATTTTCACTCCTCAGAAAATCGCCAAAATCGCTTCCTCATTTTCTCGCGAGGGAGTTTCTGTCAAGCCTGATGATGAGTATGCTTGGTGGAAATACTGCAGAAATGCCAAGAGGAACAAATCCCAATAGAAATAAATAAAATCACTAAAGGAATAGTTATTACAACTACCGTGTCCTATACTGATTTCAAATATTGTGTCTGGATTACTAAGACAGGCTTTGGAATATATGGTCCTAGAAGTAATATATCTGTTCGCTTAGGACAGTGGCCCCAGTATTTCAGGGGTAATATATACAATACTAGAATTCGTGTTTTTATGTCTGAGGAGATGGTCGGCTTTAAGTCAGACCGGACCATCTGTTTTTCAACGATTTCAGAAAAATGCCCTGCATGAACTTGTGATGTTAAATGTAGTATATGTTTATCGGAAATACTATAAAAAAAAAAGACACGGACACGTTCAATGCTTCTAGTGAGCTTTTCGCTCTTTGAAGGAAGCACGACACTAGACAACGGACTAGCATGCAACGCCCAGTGGCACAGCCGAAAACTTTTCTATAGTTTCTTTATGTAATGAAACACCTGCATGAAAATAATGACGAAAAGTTCAAAGTTTTTGAAATCCTTCGCATATCTTTACCTAATCCAAAAATCGCGTAGTCTACTCTGACCGAACACCGACCACTTATAACTCAGAGCTGATGTGAGAATGTATTCTGGCTTTGAAAAACTTATCCATACGCAATCTTGTCTATCTGTTCTACAGTTGTAGACATTCGTTTAGCCGAGGCATATTTTTTTTTAATTTTTTCTCAACTATAAAAATTTTGTGTTCTTTTTCTAATTTTTGGAGGATCTTCTAGGTAATTTGCATTAGTCAATGGGATGAAACAATATATTATTTATCTAATGGCCGTAGAATACAAGATAAACAGAAAATGTGATGATGATTAACCTGGGCTTGTTAGGGGAATATCTGTAAATAAAAGAAAATCGGGTTAAGTACGGTTCCTTTGAATTCCACTAAGAATTTGCATCCTTTGACAGATACGTATTTCGACCTCAACTGTAAGGTCGTCTTCAGTGTCTTGTACTTGACTCGACTGTGCCTAGACATTCGTTTAGCCGAACTGTACAGTTTTCAGAAGTGTTGCCATATTAATTTTACATGGATCTCATATAAGTAAGTTATAATATTGAAAATGTTTCCAAATTGAGATTTGTTGTAGTTATTTTCATCGAAAGTGTTTTAAAAAATTCCGATAAAAGTATCACGACGAGTGCAGGTTGGAAATCTACGAAAAACAAAGTTTTTAACAGAAAAAAATAAGTATTGTTTTGATTAAATATGATAGTTTAACTTGCATAAATCACATCGTTTACTACTATTACGTCTTCTAATAGCTCCCAATATCTGCTAGACTGTGCGCTGGCTCAAATAACATACATTGGATGCCTCACATTTTGAGAAATAGGGCTGTTACAAAAGTGTCGATTTGAAAACCGCAAAATCCGCGCCTAGACATATTAAATCCGCACCGAGGTCACCAAATTCGCGCCAGTACAAAAACATATAGTTTTGATGCATCAATCTCATGTAAAGTCAGTTTTTCAAAGAAAATCAACTATTTGTGACGTTTGTTGCAATACATACGAAGAGTATTTCTATTGATGAATGTATAACATTAGATAACAACTCAAACAAGAATTTAAAAATGTTGAAGACAAGTTCAAAATTTTTCAAACTGAAATGAAAAAATTGGATCAATAGTTCTTTGTTTGCTTATCGCTATTGATAAGTTTACTATTTTAGGAGAATAAAATTTGCTATTCGCTGCAACAGTTTCGAAAAAGAAGCATTCTTGACGAAGCTTTCAAAATAATTTATGGTAGAAATCCTGAAAAAAGTCTAGAGTAAGTCATAAAAGCTAGTTCGGGAAAATTGCATGAAAATTTTCAGAAATTTTTTTAGAAATTCATAGATTACTTTCCGTAGACATTTATTTTGTAAAGATACAAATTTCAAGAAAATATTATGAAAAAAAATTTCTGGACACACATAACCCTTGAAAATTCAGTGAAGATTTCAGCAAATCACCTCAGAAAACATTGACCATTTCTTCAAGTATTCTGCAAAAAAAAAATCCTCCAAAAAATCTACCAAGAAACCCTTCAATAGCTGTACCATTAACGAGTGTTTCAATTGGACATCAAAGAGAAATTGTATCATGACTGCAGAAGTTTGTTTACGTATTTTCAGGATAATTTTATCAGAGCTTTTGGCAAAAAAAATTGACAGAAGTTCCACTATTAACTGATTCAGAAAATATTGCCAATTCCGTCATTTAGGAACTCTTTCATAATAAATCAAGAAAATCCTTAATGTTTTTTTAACTTTAGCTAGAAATTCTTATGATTAATATTCTATCTAGAGTTTTTCCAAACCATTTTCTAATGAATTCTTCATAATCTCTAGAACATCTTACATATTTTCAGAAATTTCACGACATACTGTGTCAGAAAACCAATTAGATTGATTTTTTCAGACATACACAGTCTACAAAACCAATGACTACTACAGATTTTAGAGTCACCAAAAAGCTCGAATTATTTCAGAAACCGTGCCATGATTCTGTTTTTTTTTTTATTTCAAACTGAGCTTTAAGTGCAGAGCAACTTATCTAGTAGTCCAAGCTAGATACATTAACATTGTTTTTTACTCAAGCTCAATGTTACATAACTCTAATTTGAAAATGTACTTTATTTTTTCTGATTGTGTTGAGCTTTATGTTATTTAATGTTAGTGCATTTGAAAACCATTTCCGCAAAATCCGCGCCGTAATTAGCAAAAACGCGCGAAACGCAAAAACCGCGCCAAACGCAAAATCCGCGCTAGTTGTAACAGCCCTGGAAATGACACCCAAAGTATTCAAATTTCTAGCATGAACTACATGTTTTATAATTTGAACGTTCTTTTCAAATAAATCATGTTAAAAAGGAATGTAGTTCAAATATAAGACTGATTTATAATATATTTCCTCAGATTGAATGAAATAAGCCAATGTTATGACCATGTCATGCATTTTTGTATGAACATCTGTTTTAAAATAAACAGGGTTCGAAAATTCCGACTCTTATTGTAGTTCGTTCGCTTGACAGTCTTCTAATTCATTTAGTAATGCTTATATTATGCAGTTATACTTCAGAGGCATAAGGATATGTCTTTATTACTACACAGAACTATTTATTTTAGCTTTCATCAATGTCATTTCGATGTTCAACTAACCGAAAACCTATATACTTTATTTTCTCACGACATTTTATGCACCAATTTAAACATTTCCAACAATAATTCTGTGCCATATTTCAAAAACAACAAATCTAGCTTACATTAGAGTGTTTACAGAAAGCATTTTCCTTAAATAAATTAATTTATAATCGTTTCTTCTTATCGGGACAAATTTTTGTAATATTTCTTTGAATTTCACAAATAAATAAACTTTTAAGGTCAATTATCTTGCTAACAAGTCATAAACTAAATGCCTTGGAGTATATCCTCGAAATGTATTTTGGACAGGCTGAAGACAACGTTGAAATAATCATCCCCTAGCTTCCTTAGAAAGTAATTGATTTTTTCGCAAAGTTCCTAATACGCTTATAATATGACTGTACTTTGCATTTCTGGTGACAAAAACCTTAACGAAAGCATTTTAAGCTGAGAAAATCACTATTTAGAATTGCTTTTTGGAAACCGAATATATGTTTTGGACACCCCCAGGAATATATAACTTGGACAGGGCAATTATCTCAATGTTTAGCCATGAATACTGCTAAATTATGGAAGTAGCACAAAATAACAAATATTTTATTACGAATAATCAAATTTTTCCGCTTAACAGGCATCTATTTTGATAACTATTACAGTTTTAGTTAAAATAGAGAAAATATCGTCAGACCCACAGAATACGCCTCCAAGTATGCAATTGCACAGCATGCCCATGTAGTTCGTCAGATGACCAAAATATATTTACAGTAGAAAACTTGTAATGTATTTTGGACACCACTTATTTTAAGCGTTCTAGATGAATGTTAAGAGATTGGCTGCCTAATGCTTCTTTATTGAACATTTTTCATTGCACTAAGGCTTTTAAATTTCTTACCGTTATTAATTCAACGATTTTGAGGCGAATATTGTATGTGACTGTGAAGTGTATGTCGTCTTGCATACCTGTGCATTTGAGGGGTTTTAGTGAAATAATTTACATTTTCGATAATGTTGAAGTAAATTCTTAATTGTTAAGCGTATTTCCACCGTAAGTCATCAGAATAGGGTCTACTTGATCCAATAATCGATATTGAGAAGTATCTACTTTTATAAGCTCTCCGGAACAAGACATACAACGCCGTGCCTGTCCAAATTACATACATGTCCAAATTATATTTTTTTACCCTACATTCGTGAGTTACAAAAAATCTATTGAAAACCATTTTTTTATTCACCTCGGCTAAACGAATGTCTAGGTAAAAAATGACATTTGAATGGTTTTTACCCTCGTTTTAGTTTCAGTCTATATGTAAGTGTGATGTGTCACCTTGCCATAAAACAGTACTATATACACTACCCGTCATAAGTACGGACTCACAAAAAGTATTGCAACAATATTGCATCACCCTGACTCACCTCGATATCTCTAAAACCAGATCAGTTACAAAAATGCCGCCTTCAGAAAAGTTGTTGCTTTTGGGCTCCTGAATAACTTTGCTGAAGACAGCACCTTTGTAAGTCCTCAGGTTTTGGAGATACCGAGGTGAGTCCGGGTGATGCAATATTGTTGCAATACTTTTTGTGAGTCCGTACTTATGACGGGTAGTGTATACTATCACTTCCATAAAAAAGTTTTATCATAAAATCTTTTGTATGAGTTCCCTGACATTTTTTTGAAAATTTTTGGGCCTCGGTTAAACGAATGTCTATCAATGTATATTGGATCGCAGTACGAGTCTATAGAGGGAAACAAGATTGCTGATGAGCTAGCCAGGAATGAATCTAATGAAAGGTGTAAAAAATAAAACTGAACAAATCACATTAAACTGGAATGCACTTCCCCATACTAACCAATCCAAAAAGCTCATCCCGATATACCCCAAGAAAACCCAACAACTATTAGGTCTCAAGTTAAGGAACCTTAACATCAAAACTAGGCTATTGGACACTGCCCCTGCATATACCATCTGTAACTGATCGGAGCCATCCAAACCTCAAATTGTCGCTTCTTTGAGAAACATCAGAACACATTCTCTGCTATTGCAGCGCACTCACCCATCGTAGGTTCAAATTTCTAGACAAGCCCTTCATAGGACCTGCTGACATATGGATCTTATCCCTCAAGGTCGTGGTAGGCTTTATAAAACTATAGTCCCCCATTCAGGTGAGACACTGTAACTTAGGACCTCTTTTCATCAATAATACTGGTCTTGAGTTCAGCTGATACCAAGGAATCTCAGTGACACACTGTTCAGTAATAGATTGCGACTTGCGTATTTCACAGCAATAGTTCTATAATCTAGACGCAGTGATCTTCACCCGACCAATGAGAGAGAAGATGCTTTCTTCAAACGACCTCCAATATAGTGTGACAGGACAGGACCTGGTTTTTTTAGAGGTTTTTCCTCATATTCCTTCAGTAATTTAGGAATCCTTACAAAGATTACCTGGGATTTTGTCTCCATAGTTCATATGCATGTTCGAATGAGTGTAATCAGTTTCATATCTTTTAATTCCGCCCTAATAACTGACACTGAGGAAGATTACAAGTGGTAGTCGAAATACGCGTATCTGTCAAAGGATAAGCAATTGGCTTCTTTAGCGGTGTTGAGATAATACCATATTCTGAATCTGCATGCAAAACTGAGCCGAAATCCAAATTTTCACGAATTTAGGTGCCCGGGAACCTATTTAAAAATCAGTTTAAAGTTTGTATGGAAGCGATTTGTCGCATTTTGTACTGGGCGGAGCTGTCAAGCAGTTGCCCAGCTGTCAAAAAGTGATTTCAAAAAATCCCTTTGTAATTGATTCTAGGTATCCAAATAAAGTTCTAAAAATCTGAGAAAAATCATAGTAGCTCAGAATCAAAAAATCTATACATTATTCTAAATTTAAAAACCCAATTAGGGCGGAATTAAATGGTACGAAACTGATTACACTCATTCGAAGAGGGTATTCTGCTTAGAGGGTTCGAAAAGTCGGTACACGATCATATGCATGTGTTTATAAGCTTCCTTCTGGGTTCCCCTCAACATTTTTTCCAGGGGATTCCCAAAAATAATCTAAGAACTTATAGAAATTAGATATGGTGATCTTGTACCGACTTTTAGAACTCTCTAAGCAGAATACTCTCTTCGAATGAGTGTTATCAGTTTTGTACCTTTTAATTCCGCCCTATTTTGCTTATCCTTTGACAAATACGCGTATTTCGACTACCACTTGCAATCTTCATCAGTGTCAGTTAGGTAGTGGATAACTGATTACACTCATTCGTAGATATGGTGGATCATTCTAAAAATTCACCGGTAATTCGGAAATACTCTTATGAGAACACCACCTCTAGTAACTTCTAATGGATTACTCCAGGGATGACTAAGAAATATTTGTGAAGGAATTTCTGGAAGCGAATTGATTTTTTTTTGAACATGTACTCTTCTTCTAAGAATATCTGTGAAGGAAATCTTGGATTCCCAGGCAACACCGTTGGTTACAAAACAGTCACGGCAGCGCATGTAAGGGTTGCACAGAAGTCACTGTGTTTACTTGGGTTAATTAACGCAGATTTTGAGGATATTTTGAGGAATTTCACCAAATTTTCAAAGCGATTCCTCCAGTAACCTACCAGTGTTTTATGTGACAGTTAACTGAAAAATGACTCTATGGTCTTGTCAAAAACTCTTTCGCGAGTTTTCTACAGCAAATTTCTTCCAATGTTTCTACTGGTATTTTTCATGAGGCAAGCCATTAAAAAAAATCTTAGAAATAAAAATAAAAATGGAATTGTATTCACAAGGATCTCTAGAAAAATATCAGAAGAGATTCTTAGAGAAATTTCTATATGAAGTATCCTGGGGAAGAACTCCTGACTCCTGAGTTGATTTTCTGAAATTTCTAAGAAATACTCTGTGTAGAAGCTTTTTTGTATCCAGAGAAGATCACATGGCAGATGACGTCATTATAAACGTTGAAGAGTTAAAGTATGTTGAAAAATCACTTAACCCTCCACTTCCCATGGTTGCTGTAGAGCACCATCGATTTTCAACGAACCCGGAACAAACGAAATTTTTATAATTCAATATTTCTTAGAAAATGATTGAAACCTCATTAAGTTAAACCAAATGCTAACTAGGGTCAAAGCACTAGACTTCGCCACTGCTCTAGTCTTCGCCCCCTCCATACAAATTCCATTTTTATGTAGGAAGTGGCGAAGATTGGTGCAGAATTTGGGGGTGGGAGTATAGTATTTTTACCCTACTTGATTCAATAGTGGAAATATGAATGAAAAATCAAAAACCTAAAGATTTGCAATCAAAACAATTTATTTGATTTAGCAAATTTGGAATCATTTTTATTTAAACATTTTTTTTTGCAATGGTCGCATCAAGTCGTGGGAAGGAAAGAATCAAAAACTAAATTTGCAAAATGAAGTTGTTTGCTATGATAATAACCTACAAAGACATAACTGATCTGGATTTCAGCTAATTCTTGACTAGGAGCATGAATAGGATTAGAAATTAATTTACTTTCATTTATTCCCTTAATAAATGAAGGTAAAAAAAGCTCAAGATCAATTTGTTCAAGTTGTCGTAGAAAGTTTTCAAGCTTTGACCCATTATAAAAATTTTAAATAAAATAAAAAGTACAATCATTACACAACTATGTGTCACTCTGTCACATTTATTAGTCAGTCTGCTCGTCATATTATTCAAATGAAAATAACCCATAATTATGAGCTATGACTGTACATCAAATCTTGATGTTGGAATTTTTCTGCATTTAAATTAACCAAGCTGGGATACTACAACATCAAAATTTGGTTTGGTAGATCTTACGCCGTAATGCGCCATTTAGTAATAAGAATGTAAATGTATGTTGTAATTGAAACTCTTAAACGATCAAAAAAAAAACGATCAATTCTGACTATACATGTCAATGGTTGCTCCTCCGTGATTGATCTGAACTGGTACCAGTTGCACTGTGATCCAACTGAATAAGGGGCTGGGACATTCCACTTATTCTCAAAGTGCAATTTTTTTTAGCAGCTTATGCATATTTGATCAATAACGGCGCCGGCCAAGTCCTTATAGTCAGCTGGGAAGGGAAAGGAATGTTAGAGTGTACTGGTTGTTGCTACTAGAGACCGAGAGCACTCTGCGTCCCCACAACCCGCACGGACTGGGGTATTTTTAGACGGAAAGGATGGAAGATCTGGAAGTCACCGTTGGGTTGGTGATGCGATCCATGGATAGGGTTATTTATAGTGTTCGTGATAGATTGTGTGGTGAATAAGGTGAATAAGGTCAAGCGGCACAGCACGCTTTGGTTGCATAACTTATAGGCGTTATATATACACTGTGCTGTGAGTGGAAGTTGGAAGGGAGGGAAACAACTTTTTTCAATTCGTTTCTGGTTCTAGCGATGGCTATGAACATATGAATATACATGAGTTGTATATGTAGAGAAGAGAGAGTGAGAGAATGTGGATAGAAAGATACAAAGCAGGATGAAAAGGACGGGCCAGGGATTGAACCCATGACCTTCTGCATACAAATCAGAAGCGGTAGCCACTAGACCACCAAGCCCGTCAATGTTGTAATTGAAACTCTTAAAGCGATGCAAAACTCTTAAAGCGATGCAAAATTTGAAATCATAGCAAATATCCACTTTTGCCATATAGTGAACTACTATGGCGATAACTGTCACACACCAAATTCATAGAACAAAGTTATTCGTCATAAGTTGCTGAATAGAAAGAAGTTAATACTACAAGGAAAAACTCTCGATGCAAAAACTCAGATGCATATCAGAGTGTTATCATGAACACTCAACGAAATTCCCATGGTGGAACAGCAAAAATCAATTCCACAATTCGCGCTAGGGCCAAATTCTATGGGCAAAAATGCCAAAGTTGGCCAACCCTTGGAGAGCTGGTTGATCAAATTTGCAAATACATTGTCCGATACTGGACCAAAAAACGAACTGTACTTTTCAATTGCAGAAACTTTACGAGAGAGAATAACCAACATACGGTCCTGTTGAATCAAATAACTAACAAACAACGCATTATGCTATCACTTTTCCTACACAGAAAAGGTTGTACCCCTACAGATTATATTAGTTGTGCAAACTATACTCACTTATGTTGCATATCTTCCCGGCGTATCCCTCGTTGCATTTACAAGTCTCCGGTGCTATGCACACTCCGTGTTTGCACCCATTACTGCACGCCGGAATGCACCGGTCTCCTTGTTGATTTTTCTCGTACCCGGTACAGCACTTCTTCAGTATCCGCTCCTTGGTTACGCTCGAGGTTTCGTTCACAATCTTCGTTTTCACTCGATACGCCGAACATCGGGGCGGCACTGCAACGCACCACTTCTGATATCGCTCCTGATACGTAACTTCCCGGGGAGCTGTCACAAAGAGTTGATACTGTTCCACCTCCTTGCACACATTTGGCCCATCCAGCTGATCGTCGACCACCACCTCATCCACTTGCACTGCGGCCGTTAACGAACTGGCCCATAGTATTAATACACTTATACCTAGCGTCCTAACATCTAGCATCAGTCGTAGCGGTTTCATTTTCACTATTTGATGATTCGATTCAATTGAAATCCCCGCCGTTTGCGCACAAAACACTCTCACAGTGTCAACTGGATTATGTGTTGATATACTTCGTTATTGCTTTAAATTTAATTGGCGAATACTTTTGTTTACTGACATTTAATAAATGCGGCTACTATTTGAACTGTAAGTTGATCACTGTGGTGCAATGTAAATAGTGCACACTTCCACTTGAGTCACACTTGTTTCCTTTGTGCTGCATTCCACACTTTTCCACGGTCCCGGCGCGATCGTTGCACAATCTCATTCATAGATTTATTACTCGTCAAACAAGCACGCAGGTTTGGTTGGCACGGCGGGCTATTACCTACGAAACAAATTGGCCAAGTGAGAACCTGCGACGATCTGATTGCACCCAATGAATCACTACTGCATTGGCACTGTTCCGATCACCTATCAACGCACACCGCAACCGAGCAAAACGCCTTTCGCGCTTCGTAATCGATCACCGACTGACGACGATCGCTCAGGCTGCTTGCTGCAGACTGCAGCTGTGTACGATAGTGTTGTTGATCGCTCTGTCTACCGATGTTATCGGGTTTGATACGGATTTCCAAACGAAAGTGAAGCAGGAAGAAGGAACAACCCCGGCGGACGATGCGTACCGTCGAGGGGGGCTAAATTAGAAAGGGGGATTTCGTTATTGAAGTTTTAAATTTGTTCGACATTTGAGCTACAAAGAAAATGTTTAGTTTAATAGTTATCAAAATCGAATAAGTTCGTTGGTTTTGAAACATCGCACTAAGTCGTTCAATGACTCAGTTATTGATGAACACTCAGCTAACTATTGGCAATTATTTTTGATTGATAAATTTGATCTGTTTGCAACGAAATTGCTCAAACTATCTACACACTTAATTTTGATTACCGAGTTCGGTAATTTTTTGACGAGATTAAAACTGCTGAGCACCGAACTCGTTCAGTAAAAATGCATTGTTTACCTTTTCCATACGATTTTGACAGTTGTTTTACTGAGCCTCAGTAAAATCGATTACCGAAACTACCGAGATCGTACTGCTGTTATAATCTCGTCAAAAAAGTACCGAACAGGCAATTCAGAAATAAGTGTGTAACTTTAAAATATCGATTTAAAATTGAAGGAGAATCAGTTTAAAAAGTGTTAGCCCCGTTCGACGGTAAGGGAGGGTACAAAACAAACCGAGATATCTCGTCACACATAACCACATTACACACCATCAACGCTGACTGAAGTGGCTACAATTCTCGCGCTTAGTATCATACGGGCGTAACTACAATGATCGATTTCTCTTCATCGATTTTCTCTTTGGTTAATAACTTGGCCGGAAAATCATTGTTGGTTGGTTTTGTTGTTTTAGAACCTAGTCCTAGTCGTTATTTACCGATATACACCGAGAGATCATCCGAATACTGGTCGTATTTCCCGGAATAATCCGAAGAGAAAATCGATGAAGAGAAATCGATCATTGTAGATACGCCTGTATGATACTAAACGCGAGAATTGTTCAATTTGTTGTGCTGCCGCTGCACTTAGAATCACAGCGTTTCCTCGAGAACTTGTGATAACGGATAACGAACCAGCTCTCACAGATTTATGTATGGTATGTGGCATTTACCCAGCACAGCACAGTAGTGTGGTAGTGATTTTGCACACAAGAATATCTTCGTCGAAAGATCACTCAGCAGCACTGCTAGTAGGCAACGAGGCGACGATTCACTTTCGATCCCTTGTTTGCTGAGCCTTCCGTTGAACTGGGTAATAGTTGACACTGGCTGACTGGCGATCTCAGCGGCGATGTAAGTTGTGTTGTTTGTTGTGGGATGACGTGACGTGCGAGATGATTAGAGTGTAGATAACGGTAGTTGACTCTCTCGGCTTTGTCGTTGATTGTCTGCAATGGAGAAGAGACGACAGAACATAGGGACAATTAGTACTTAGCTGTGTTAGCTTAGCTAAATAGACAGTCAGTGCAATTGTAGATTCAAATTCGCTTCGTAGGATAAACAGGAAATCGCTAATTGGAGAGATCACAGAAAAGTGGGTTGGGTGCATATAAATACTACGCTGGAATAAAAATATCATATGTTCAAGGTACATTTGCGTTCACATGTGGGTCATGCCGAACCCTATCCAGAGCTGAGAAAAACATTCAGAGACAAAGGTTATGTTGCATGTACGTATCCTAATACTATAACAATTATTCAAGGCCAACAGGTTTGTCGATACTCAGTGTGCGCATCAATACGATCGAAGTTGTACAGACTTATTGTCTGCAGTTACTATAAGTAGGAGCCTGGCATCATAAATATATATTTAGGGATTCTCTGTTTAGTAGGGTGCTCCCAGTTTTGTTTTACTCAAAATAAAGGAATGAGATCGTAAGATTACTACGCTACTAGCACCCTGACCCTATTTGCTTACAAAAGACGATAAAAATACAAACGCTTAAAAAAATATGTAGTTGATATAATACACTTTAAAGTTTAAATTCTATTTACATACATCTGTTACTGTCGATAAACACGTTGCCGTAAAAACAATAAGTTAACTTCCATATTTTTATTCGAACACTGTTCTTAACTATGACGGAATGTTCAAAATAGGAAAATGTGTAGTTTGCTCGCAATAGATCCTTACGTAATCAATGGACGGTCCTTCGTCGTAATGGAAATTATCTAGATAAAGTATTTGGAACGAATTATCATCCTTTTACACCGTGTCCAATAAGTTCTCATACAAAATACAAATTCAGAACATATAATTTTATTTCTCATCTGTTATTAATATTTTCAAAATGAATACATGTATTGAAGGGCCACATAATACTGATTCAATAAAGCATACGGTTTAGAATAACGATATTTTTTGTTTGTTTTTAGAAGCCTAGTAGTACACTTCCGTTTTCTGAAATCCGTTTGCTCCGGCACGCAAGAAAAATGTTCGGAAAGTTTTTCATTCTACGGTAGCTAAATAGAGTCCATAAGGTTAAATTTTGAGTTTTTATCCCCAGTATTGTACCAAATGGATATACTAAGGTTAAATTTAAGCAATTTCAGTGATGATATGGTAAACAATTTCCAAGTAAGCTCAACTTGGGCTGATTTCCTTGAAAATGACCGTTATATTAAAGATAAACATCATAAAACGTAAATTTTGAACAAAATTTATCACAACAGGAACACAAGCATGTTTTAGAAGTGAGAATAATGTGAATCAACAAGATAATATGCAGCCATGCTTCTTTAACACAACAAATTTCATTAAAACAGGTAGATGGACATTTTTGTTTAATTTACGTTTTATTTTATACAACATAAAACGGCTTCGTACTTCACCAATACAGAATGTTATATTTCTTCTCTTCTGGTCATAGTTGCTACTAGCAATGGCGAGGACAGCAACCTAATTTGTTTCAACCTAAAACCTTGACCCGTTAAAATGAGACAAAATACAAATGAAATGACATGCGTGCCAGCTGAAATGGACTTACGACACTTAAGCGATCAACAGAGAAGGATAAAGGACAATTAATAAATACACTTACTTTGAAAATCCTAATTACAGATGAGAAATGAATTCAATTTGATTTTGTATGAGAACTTATTGGACACGGTGTATAGAACAGAAACACGTGGTCGAAGGATACATTGAGGTTTAAATTGCGATAAGAAATCCACGTGCTCCGGTGGGAATCGAACTCATGACTCCCAATTTGCTAGACGGGCACTTCTTATTCCTATTGTCTGTCTCCGTCGCCTGATGGCTTAGAACAGAACTCGATTCCAGTTCTAGTACATGCATATATGTTTCGGCCAGGATGTCTTTACGGCCCTACGCTGTGTACTTTTAACTAACCGACGAGACTCCAGACGACAAGAGAAAAGTGTACGCTGATTCAACTAATAACGATTTATTCGCACCACCGTGTGGCAGTGCTCCACACGGCGGTGATATGACGATACACACTAACGATATACATTCAGAGCTTCCCTTTTATAGGGGAAGCAATACAGGCATACAAGAGCGCACGGTAGCATGCTTAACCATGCCTACCGCTGCTCTGGGCATTTAAGTATAGACTCACAAAAATTATTGCAAAAATATTGCATCACCTTGACTCACCTCGATATCTGTAAAACCAAATTACTTACAAAAATGCCGCAAAAAAATGCAGAAAAGTTGTTGCTTTTACGTTTCTGAAGAATTTTGCTGAAGACAACATCTTTGGAAGTCGAGTGTGTTTTGGAAATATCGAATTGAGTCAATGCGAGACAATATTGTTACAATACCTTTTGTGTTTCTATACTTATGACTGGTAGTGTAGTTTGCATTTGAAACTTCTTCAGATGGGTGTAGATGAATATCTTGCACACGTACTGTTGTGTATCAGAGTTTAAAATAATCGAAAATTCAAAGTTAAGATCTTTTTTTTTTCGTTCTCGTTGCGCCCTGTTCATTGTGAGCTGATTATATTTTTTCATTCAATTTTCTGTTGGACGGTACCTGACGGCATCGGAAGAACTATGTATTGTACGAAGTGTATAAAGCGATGGGTATAGATAGATGAAACGAATAAAACTAGGCAGGCTGCGGTGGGCTGAGCACGTAGCTTGTATGCCAGAGGAACGGCAAACTAAAACTATATTCAGCAGACAATCAGGAAGATATAGGATGACGGTTTCGTGTTAGGACGCGCACACGTTGGCTTTTTGCAGTTGAGAAGGACCTTCGGACATTAAACGTTCAGGGCGACTGAAAGCGATTATCCCAGGACCGTGACCAGTGGAGGTAATTGCTTCATTCGGCATAGACTCACCGCAACGAGTTGTAACCGGTCAAGTATCAAGTAAGCAAGTGAGAAAATGCATTCATCAAAATGAGTTAAAATAAGATAAATATATTTTGATCCCTCAGGGTAAGATTCCTACTATTCACGTTGATAGCTGTCATTGACTATGAAAATTGAAAATATTCAGCATGAACACGCTGAGAATCAACGTTCGATTCCAAATTGGTATAGAAACCTTTCGTGATGGAAAAAAATCCTTGATTTTCTAGGGCATAGAATATCTTCGTGCCTGTCCTTGTGCCTGCCGCACGATATACACTTGTCAAATGGTCATTGGCAGAGGAAGTTCTCAGTTAATCTTAATAACTGTAGAACTGAGAATCAGGCTTTGTCCCAGTTGGGACATTGGGCCAAGAAAAATGAGTAGAAGAAGAAGAGGCATTATTATTGATTTTTGTGAACATCAGACATTGTCTACCAAAGACTTATCGGTATTGACTTCAGTGTTCCCCTTGGCATTGTTAGCCTTTGTTAAGGACAGACTTTTTAGGATCCCAAAATGGCCGCCATTATGGCCGACTTTGGCACCTACTGACGATTTCGATCGCACAAATCTCTTCGTAAACAAAACCAGCGCACCTGATTTTCTTATTTTAAGCTTATTACAAGTAAGCAAGAGCAGAATGATAAAATGTACTGTTGTTTGAAGTTTGCTTCTTGAGATTTGTGCGTCTGAAGTTCTGATGCAATTAAGGGCCCATATAACCGAGGCGGTAAACGCATGGGTATTCGGCATGACCATGCTGAGGGTGACGGGTTCGATTCCCGGTCGGTCCAGGATCTTTTCGTAAAGGAAATTTCCTTGACTTCTTTGGGCATAGAGTATCTTCGTGCCTGCCACACGATATACGCATGCAAAATGGTCATTGGCAGAGGAAGCTCTCAGTTAATAACTGTGGAAGTGCTCATAGAACAGAGCTGAGCTGAGAAGCAGGCTTTGTCCCAATGAGGACGTTACGCCAAGAAGAGAGAGAGATAAAGATCAAAATCAATATGGCCGACCCAACTTTTATAATTGTAAATAGTTGCTCTATCATTCCTCTTTTCAACAACCTTTCGTTTTGAGGGGGTTTTAGGCGAAACTTTCGAGTTAGTTATAAAGGTTTTAATGAGCCTCCATATGACCAAAATCGAGGAGCCTGCAAAAATTCCGCTCACCACGCGATCTCTTCGACACAGTCGTCGATGAGAGGTGTGTGGACTTCCAACACACAAAAAACAATGCGCTCTCGCCTAGGCTTTACATATACAATATATGCGTAGTGTGCATGTACATCTCATTCCATCCGAAAGGGGTGCAATCTGTGGAAAAGATAACCTCGGAATTTTGTGTTGAACTTGAATTCAGGTTAGCAGCTACGTCTTCGAGTCTTCTCGTGGCGTAGCGGCAACGCGCCTGTCTAGTGAGTAGGAGTCGTGAGTTCGAGTCTCACCGAGAGGACGAGTAACTTTTTCGCATATTTCACTTCAATTTGTCCATTTCTCACTCACGCCAGTATATGTAAAGTCTAGCTTTTGGAATAAAGTAAAACTTCCATTCGGCTGGTTTAGCCGCAAAAATCGATAATTACTTAATTTAATTATGTCATCGAGCAACGGACTCATGTTCCGTAACCGGTCGTTTGAGAACGTCGCGACCCGTTGGAAGCTTTCCGCTCACCACGCGATCTCTTCGACACAGTCGTCGATGAGAGGTGTGTGGACTTCCAACACACAAAAAACAATGCGCTCTCGCCTAGGCTTTACATATACAATATATGCGTAGTGTGGATGTACATCTCATTCCATCCGAAAGGGGTGCAATCTGTGGAAAAGATAACCTCGGAATTTTGTGTTGAACTTGAATTCAGGTTAGCAGCTACGTCTTCGAGTCTTCTCGTGGCGTAGCGGCAACGCGCCTGTCTAGTGAGTAGGAGTCGTGAGTTCGAGTCTCACCGAGAGGACGAGTAACTTTTTCGCAGATTTCACCTCAATTTGTCCATTTCTCACTCACGCCAGTATATGTAAAGTCTAGCTTTTGGAATAAAGTAAAACTTCCATTCGGCTGGTTTAGCCGCAAAAATCGATAATTAATTAATTTAATTATGTCTGCAAAAATTGTTGTGCCTCTTACTAATGGGGGTCCATCAATTTGAGTAACCAAATTGCATTTTCTTTACTTTTTTAGCGAGGACTTTCAGAAAATCGCCACCTAAAACATTTTTGAAGACAAGGTGAAATAGTGGGCCGGTCTCAGCAAGATTTACTCAAATATAAACAGTCTTGTGCACCATCACTGTCTAAATACAAAAAAAACCGACGTAACAACGCTAACAAGCACATCGGCTAAGAACTCATACATTGATGCGATGGGACCTTCATCACGCTCATGCTTTACAAGTCACAACAGTAGTCAGTGCACGGCACTACAAAAACACAAATATTGCACGCCATGTGAATATTAATGTAAGGTATAGAACACAAATTCATGCAGTTAGAGCTTCGCTCTTCATCGTGAAATTCAATAAGAACAGACCATCGCTTTTGTTGAATGTTGTTGATACTACTTGTAACAATTCAATCGTGGTTCGTCTCTGTTTTGATGGTTGTCATTTGAAGTGATGGTTACAGTGAATTCTGTGGACTGGATGTTTCAAAGGTTACTGGATAGATGGATTTTTAGTAGGGGCATTAAAAACGCACAGTGTGCTACTTTCCAGCCTTCTAACTTATTGTTTCAACGACAGTATCTCGCTTGGCATTTTTCCCAGAGGTCCAAAACTAGCACTAGTGCTTGTGCATCCGGTTTTCAAGGGTGGTGCGACAAACTATAGACCAATATCTGTACTGTCAAAATATTCGAAAAGCTATTATGCTCGCGTCTGAACAACTTTATGCAGTCCACCGGCTAACTGTTCCAGTATCAGTTTGGTTTTCGACAAGGTTCGTCAACTAAAGTTGCAGTCCTGGAGCTAGTCGATGAAAACGTCTGATGCAGCCATTTTTTTGACCTTTCGAGAGCATCCGATACCCTAAACCATCACATCCTGCTGAAAAAGCTTGAAGCCTACGGTACTCGTACGGTTCTTTAACGGATCGTGAGCAACAAGTCATGATATCCGGAATTAAAAGTACAACGTGCACGGTGAACTGTGGAGTCCCACAGGCGGTAATATTGGACCCCTGTTGTTTCTAATATATGCATACGACGTACCAAAACTGCGCTTGAGAGGACAACTAACGCTGTTTGTTGATGATACGGCAATCTCATATGCAGCAAGAACTGTATTGTGATATGTCATATGATCTACAGCAGATTATGAAGTATCTTGAAACTAATCTTCTGGCGCTTAACTTACAGAAAACTAAACTGATACAGTTCGGCAAAAGAGATACATCAGGCGTCACAATGGAATTGATAATCAACGGAGCTGTTATCGAAGAAGTTGAAAGTTTCAAATAATTGGGATTCTGGATTAATAACAGACTAAAATGGAATGTTCATATCCAAGAAACAGTTGCAAACTGCTCATCTTTATTCGGAATACTGCGTAAATTATCATACTTTGTTCCTCAACACTTCCTATTGAAAAAGTACTTCGCCTTCATTCACACCCGATACCAATACGGAATAGCAGCCTGGGGTACATCATGCCATACGTACCTGAAAGAAATGCATCTGCAACAAAACCGATGCGTCAAAACTATATCCCTTTCGGGACAGAGCGCTAAAAAAAGTAAAAACCCCATACGAATTGCTCAACTTTGACTCTCCATAACCCTTAGATTTCCCAACAAAAAACAATTTTTGTCCCTTGTTTGGAAGAACTAATCTTTATCTTACGATGTCTAGCTTTATCTACCTAGATAAATCTTTTTTTTTTTTTTTGAAGAGTGACCAGGTGGAGCTGCAGGACAGCTGATTGCAAAGCCTGGACCCTTTCCCAACTTTCCCCCTACTAGGACCAATACTCACGATGGACTAGACGATGTCGTCAACTTGAGCAAAGTGTGTAGTAATTAGCATTGGGTCGTAGTAGTTTTTAAAAACACTGTTTTTAACCCATCGCACTAGTGTTTTGATCGAATGGAAGCTCCAAAGATGATTTGATAATT